>NW_022280053.1:4513775-4579852 GCF_004355925.1 Anarrhichthys ocellatus
GCACGCGGGAGCTGCCGTGAGCCCCTCCACCGCCCCAAAGCACTCAAAGGCAGTTAGTCTCACAGTAGCACCTCGTGCAGCAGTCCCAGCTGCAGAAAGAGGAGACCCACACTCTCCGTGTCCAGACTGCAAATGAATCGCACATGCGCAAAGTCGCAGCTGTTCCCGCCTCTCTCCTACAGCGCTCATTACAATTATGCAAATTAGGCAATGACGTCATTTAGCGACTTCTAGCCACTTTTAGGACAGCCAATAGCTACTTTCCTTACTGAGGAGTTGGCAACACTGGTCCAATAGAGACCAAACTCAGTCGCTCCCATCAGATACCATCAGTTAAGGTGCCACTGTACTCCAACAGGAGAGTTATAGATTTACTAAGTGTTTTGTGGCCCACTTTAGAGGATTACAATAGCTATTCAGCTATTTAATTATCTTAGTTGGAGTTGAAGAGAAAAAGGACAGGAAGCCATTTGTATTTTTCAATTTCTGTGGATTACTAAAAGACACTAGGTAAACAGACAAACACTGTCAGTCATAAAATTGACCTTTTTTTTTTTTTGCTGGACCTGGTAGTGTGGTAAATGAACAATATGGCAGTCAAGTACATTTCAGTGAAGTAGCTATTTGAACGGCTGCTTCACTTCTATTGCATTTAAATCAAATTATCTTTAAAGCCTTCCCTCAGTTTCTTTTTGTAAAACCTTTCCTTTTCGTTCAAATCACAGCCTGGGATGACAGAACCATTTTGTTTGAAAGAAAGGAGCTCTGGGGAACCAAGTAATCATTTATGTCTGTCAAATAAAATGTTTTCCCCTTTAAGGATATTATGTTCCCTCTCCTTTGCTCTAAAATGAAATGTCTTTTGAAGTCTTACACTTCTTTAAGTGCAGATGTACCAAAAAAAGCGAATCAATGTGTGATCTGCACATAATGTAATAACGTGTTGAAGTAAAAATACTACTGTAATACTACTGTAACAACTTTTTTCATTGTATCATTTTGAGCTAGCTCCATGTGAGGGTTAAGACAAACTCATATTTTTATAAAAATGCTGGAACGTAAAGAAAATTAGATTTAGTTGTGGGCATATGGAATACAGTATAGGGAATATGACTCAGCAGCGTATCATGTCGTAGGCTAGCTGCGGAGCTAGCAGCGTTAGCATGCTATTCATGCTAATATGCAAGATAGTTTATTATTCTTAACCGCTTTTTAATTCCAATTTCAAATGACCATTTCCTTTTTGGCAAAAGAGGATGAGGAATATCCAAATGATACACGACACGTTCACTGAACACTCCTTAAATTGCACGGTATAGTGTTAGATGTTGAAGAGTGCATATGATAGCACTGCTGTCAGTTAATGAAGAATCTTTCCATCCTTAATCTAATCTCTGTTTTACAATTATTTTTATTTGTTAAAAACTGTTCTTAAAACAGTTTTTGTGGTATAAGTAAGTTACAATCTACTTTTTTTTTTTTTAATTAATACGGTACAAAAACAATAAACTGTAGATAATACTGGTACACATTAAAACAAATGAGGCAGATACAAATGTTCCTGTTCATCACTAACGATAATGTTACGTCTATAAATAATTATTGGTGTAATTGTACCAATCATTGTGAATAAATATATTACCCTGTGTCTCCTCACTGAAACCTCTTGTCTCGTTGGTCCTCGGAATATGATTAAAAGAGCTACAATGTTTTTAATAATTCATAAAACACTTGTAAGCATTTTGATTGTTGCTTTTACACTATAAGTCAAGCAGATTTCTTTGTTTACTGGCCAACACAATCCTATTGTAACAACAGTTCAGTACTCTGAATCTTACATAGCATTTGGTATACCCTATAAGCAAAATACTAATAACAGTTTCTAGAATGGGAAATGGTACAAACAAGCCTTGCTCTTCTTATTAAATATAGCCTTTTAATGAGAAATAGATTATTATATGAAACATTCATTTGAAATAAGCTGATATAATGGTGTCAACAGAACAGCAAAAAAGTACATAGGCAAGGTATTAGGTGTAAAAATCTTCAGACATATCCATGGATACATGTAAGCAACACTGTGGTAGCATAATGCCATACGAGTAAATGTGCTTGTTTTATGGACCTTGCGGTGGCTCAAAACTAAATCGTAATGTACAGAATGTTTTGACAATATAAAAACAGTCATACATTGTCATGAATCTAATTAGATACATTTGACATGAGTGCCCTGTACTTTGTGCTGATGTACTCAAATGGAGGGCTTTTTTTTAAAGTAGTCTTTGTATTCCCTTTCAATACTGTTATATTATTATAATAATGTTACTGTAGCAGAGGTTGTTACTGTAACAGAGTTCATATTTACAGATACATTGTACAACAGGGGACAAAAAATGTCAACCAAAACTTCAAGTCATCCTTTGACCCTCTGTCTGGTGTTTGATTTCCCCACATGCACAAACCTTCTGAAAGGGGTAGATCTCAGGAGGAGATGAAAAGTGTTTATTAGATCAGCATTTATGGTCCTAAATTCTGAAGCTAATTCAGTGTCACTCGTCTGTATAACATCTAAAAGTTTTCTCCAGCTCTAAACGTGTTAAAGGGATAGATAACAGGCACTTAATAATACTAATAATAATATAAATAATAAGAATGTAACAATTCATTTGGATAGTCCAATGTTAATGCTGAACAATCAAGTCCCCAATTTACTGCATATCTATTGACTGCAGGCTTGTGGCCATCTCAGGCATCTTGAAAGAATCCATTAGGAGATACTGTTAGCATGCAAATGTTAGAATGGCAATGCTATGGATCCTAACATATTTGCAAAAGTGTACAGTCTACCATTAATTAGCATAAGCATGCTGAAAATAAGCTCAAAATTCATAACTTGGCCTGATAAACAACAATACCAAGGAGCTTTGAGACAGCTTGCAGTTACCATCTACACCCGAGCAGATTGGTCACGATACAATACATTTGAAAGGTATCCACTGGTTCTCTCTCCCCTTGCTGCTGTTGTCCTAGAGGCAGTGCTGCCGTCCTATGCAAATTCGAAACAATAGCATTGCAGCGGTAACTGCTCACTCACTAAATGCACCTTTACGGATGTTGAGGTATTGACCTGACAAAAGAAATAGACTGGTGAAAGTATCGTGCTGTGAGATTGATTTGAAAACACAGAGCTGAGCCTGACAACCTGAGCCTCAGTCATCCTGAACCAGCCACCACATATACGCACGCTAACCCGTAAATTGGAAATTGGTAAACTATTTTCCAGACTACAGAATCACCTGAAATTGATGAGATTTGTAGTGAAACATAGTTACATATCTGACTAAATTGTTATTTATAAAGCACCTCTCAAGAGTTAAATGTGCTTCACGAAAAGACTAGCAACAGCAAAACAAAAGATAAGGATAATCATCGCCACACAAAGCCAGAGATTATTCTGTCAGTTACATCACGGCAAGAATGCACATCAAAGCTGTGATTGTGGATGCAGTAAAATCTGCAGCTGACAAAGATCCGTCCGTAAGAATCAGAAACAGGTTTTATTCCAGGGCTGCTGCAATTTCTTGCTTAATCGATGCCCCAAAATTTGACCACTGTTTTCAAGACGTATTGGATTGGAGGAATTGCAACCTGGTTCATGTTTATGTCACAACTCACCACGGTTGTTCCTGTATTACATGCCTCTGCTTTCAGCTGACCCCACAAGACGAGTGACATCACAATGTAAAAGAACAACAATTATTTACAAGAACACAAAATGAAACAAAAAGTACCAAGGGAACCAAACTATAGCTACATTAAGAGACCCAACAGACATTAAAAACAACAGAACAATCTGAAGAATAGAACATTTGTTTGACGTTAGTCTAAATTCTTGCAAATGGGCTGGCAGCTTTTACACTGGGACGAAGGATTTTCCAGAGTTTGGGAGCCACGGCAGCAAAAATGAAATCTCCTCTTTTTTTTAAGTTCAACCCCACCAACGGCTAGAACAGCAGGGTTGTATGACATGACTGGCCTTGCCTTTGTTGTTGTTAACAAACATGCAGGTAATGGAGTGGACCTACAAAAACTAAACAGCAATAGCAATGTCTCAGCATCAGATTACCCAAATAAAGTGTGACCGACAATACATAGGTAGTATTTCATATTTCAGTTTGATGATTTAGAGTGTTAAACACAGTTGCAGCTCTGTTGATGTTTCCAGCAACATGCAAAAACAAGGTTAAATTCCATATCTTGAGAGAAAAATGGAAATCTTTACATGTGGTCATAAAAAGCTTACAGATTAAACACTGCCAAAAAGGTATTTTAAGCTTTAATATAACCATTTCTTTTTTTTTTCTTTTTTTCTTCCTGTGGCACAACAGAGAAATTCAGTGGCTTTACAACACAATTCTTATCCAACATAATATGCCTTCCCTTGTCATCTCCCTTTTTGCTGTGCTCTTATCTAAAAACTGAGAGAATAAAATAAAACCATAAAAATGGAACATTTTTTAAATTTTTTTTCACGTACATACTTTTTGTCATGAACTTTATGTCTTACCGTATGTCTACCTCAGGGAAGTGTATGGCTTTAAGTTGTCTTGCAAATGTGTCTGAATGATGAATGTTTACATTTTGCTCTTGGTGCTGAAAAGCTCCACAAATCAGCAGTCACAACATGTACATTTTGCAAAGCTGTACAAAATAGCATTGATTGTTAAATCTTCAGACCACAATATTGCACTCACGCACCAGGAGGTACTGCCTTGTGAAAAACACAGCTTGAATTTCAAACACGGGAAGAAGCGCTCCAAATGCAAGATTTTGCTTAGACTGGAGTCAAATCTCAAATGACACATTCAATTAACGAACAGCAATAAGCATCAAGCCAAAGAAAATGTACACGCACATTTGCACACGCGCACGCACACGTACATTCACCCACATATATATGTATATATATAAACAGCTGGCTTTTGTTATTTGACATGACGATCCGTTACTGCCGTGCTGTGTGCCTTATGTGTCAGAACTATGAGAGAGTGCCTCATAGCTCACGAAGAGCAATGCAGATTTGCTGTGGGTTTGAAATGTAATAAAGAGTCTAGAAGTAATGTGTTGCCTACTTACTCACTAGGGCTATTTAATCCTTACAATGTAGAAATATTTTTTTTTTTAAATATTAAACGGTCCATTATATCTGAAATATTTTGCACATTAGCTGAAATAAAAGGATATCTGGTCTGCCCTTGTGTTATATCGTTATTACTTTAAAAATGTTTTTCTCAGTAAACAATGGCAGTTTCAGATATAACCTTTGATCCCTCAGAGTAAAATCAAGGCCTCTTTTTCACCAGTACATAGATTTTATATTTCATTTTTTTCTCTCTCTTTTAAGTTCTTTTAGGGAATGACAGACATGCTGGGACAAATATGATACAGTCTTTATAGTGGTTCCATTGATCTTCGTTATCTTATCTGAAATGCTTTTCATCAATGCCTTTTTCCTTTATCTCTTTAAGAATTATGCTTACAAAGTTAATATTACATCAAAAGGCAGAAAAGGTCCAAAAATGAAAAAGAGAAAGAAAAATTAGGATTAATTTCCCCTCATAGTTCATTTGTTGGGTGTTTCAGTTTGCCGTCCTTGTGTTTGTGTTATTATGTTCAACAGAGTTTAGCAGTCAGGTGATCTGATTGTTTTAGAATCTCTGTGCTGTACATGTCCAAGGCATGATTTACTCGAATCATCTCACTGTTGTTGAGCTTGAGCCTATGCTTTAGCATACAAGAGAAGAGGTCCAGCTGGGGTTTGCCAGGTGCAGACGGAGGTGCAAGGCGGTTAATTCGATCCCGAATGTCCAGCAACAGGAGCATAACAGATGAGGATGAGTAGAACTGAGTTCCTTGTGTGTACGACTGGTTAACCTGCTGTACGGCACTACGGAGCAGGTCGGCATTAAAGCGCAGGCTGTAGCCAAACACTTGAATATCAGATATTTTTATGTAGATCTGGCGCTTGTTAGGGTCTCCGAGATCCACCGGACCCTGTCCTGTGTCATTGCGTAGGCCAGTTGGGATCTTAGCACGGCTACGCAGGTAGATGTGCACCGTCTCAAAGAAGGTCTTCCACCGGTTGCCCAGCAGGAGAGTCCAGTTGAAGCACTGGGAGTTCTGCAGTCGTACTTTTTCCCAGCGCGGGTAACCATGTTCTCCAAAGGGCATGCTCCAGCCTTCTGAGTGACTACCACTGAATGGGTTGACATAAACAAAGAACATGGGGTCAATGCTGCTATTTCGCATCTGGCAGATCTTCATCGATAGACCGATTATCATGTGGAGGTAGTCCATCCGGTTTTTGTTACTCTTGAGCGTCAGGGACATGCGCTTACGCCATCGAGGGTCAAAGAAGGTCTCTAGTCGGATCTCATTACTGATGAAAGTAGTGTGAATGTACAGTCGCGAATCCATTTTCTGCAACAGGTATTTGAGTTCCAGGTCCTGAAAGTCCAGATCAGTTTCAAAGCTGATGAACTGCTCACTACGTTCTGAGTCCACATTCTGGGGCTCACAGCGACCACGGTACAACTTGTAGCCCTTGTTGCAGGAGCCACACTGGGAGATGTTTGCCAGGCTGCACATGGCACAGCTGTTGTTGCCACCTATGACACACGGGATGGGTCGCTGGCACAGCGTGACGCCTGTGTGGCACACGCATGTCCTTTGGCTCTCCAGGAAGGTCCCCCAGAACCCGTTCTCATTGCAGTAGAGGAAGGACTGAACCCTGTTGAGCCACTGCATCACAGATCTACAGAGAAAGGAGAAAGAAAATCACGAAGGAATAACAGTGGTCAGATGGAAAGTCCAAAGGCTTATCATATCAGCACTATTTGTTGTCCCATTTACTACAAAATATCTATGCAAGACATAACTGCTGACAAAATTTCCAGAAGACCTTTCATTTAGCTCGATACATCCTTACAAAAAAATGTCAAAGATTTGAAACTTGATTTCACATCTATTACCGTGGACATGATGATTTTAATTGTGTTTCATTATATTTTAATTGGGTGGTAATGCACTTGAAGGATTTAAGAATAAAACCCATCATTAAGTTAACTGGGATGCATTACTGTATCTAGAGTATGCTTGTACCTTGTACTTGTATGAATGGACACCAATAGCTCGAAGATATGAAACACATAAATAATCAAACCGTCAATGAAATGCATTGTTAAAGGGTTTGCACACATGCAAATCATCTAGTCAGGATGGTCTGGGAATAGGATAATTTCTTCCCTTCAAAGGGGAGGAGTTGCGTTATTCCCCTCAGGTGGAAGGCATTACTTGTTATTCTAATCGTGGCTCTTCTTCTCCCCTCAGGCATCTTTCCCTGTCATCTTGACAGTATACTGGAACTTCTTTTCTGAGTGTAGGAGGTGAATTCTGAATCCTGATTTTTCAGAGGGCGGCTGATCAAGGTTAGCTTGACATGTTAATGAAGCTAAGGCTTAACTATGATGGATGACGATGCATTCTCACCAGGCCATAAAGCCCCCCAAGCAATACCCAAAATGAGCCTGGAACAAATCATCTATAGAGGACAATGGAAGCACAATGCTTGATTCCACTAACTTTGACTTCAAATTGAAGATGTGATAAAGTGAATGTATGCTATAAATTATCCCCTGCATTTTAGGAAATGTAAAAATCTTGAAAAGTACTGAATGTGTCCTTTATTCTCCCACACAAAAATGTTTTGACATTCAGTGGTCGTTGAATGGCTGGAATTCAATTCAGTGCAATTCTGTAAATGGTTGGGCTTTTTGATTTGTATCACTGCTTGCAATAAAAAGGATATTTCAATATTGTCTTCCAGCTTGTTTGTTTGATTGCAAACTTGGAATGTGCCTTGTGTGGAGCAGCTATTTCTTGATCCTGTTGTGTGCACTATTTCTGCTTTTGCCTTTTACCCTAGAAATAAGACGTCTTAATCTCCTGGTGCAAGAACTGTATTTGTGATTTTTTTTTAATCATTTTCCATTGCCTCTCTGCAGTTATGCAGTTTGGCCTGGAGTGTCTTCAGAGAGATGAGTGTATCATGTTAGTTGCCTCAAGCTTGTTTTTCCAGTCCATCGCAGTATGAATACTAAAGAGTCAGCAAGCAGAGATGTGCAATTATACGGGTTTGACAATATTGAAGGGAAACATTCTGATGGTAAATCAACAATTCATATTACTATCAATACTGCGATTATCGCAAATTTTCAGAGTGGACCGTAAACACACCACGGCGTTCATGTCTTTGTTAGCTGTTACATTTTTATTAGCTCTAAGGGCTAATACCTTTGCTCCTCATCTGTCTAACTCTGAGCTGAAGCTACTTTGGCCATAACTTGCTATGTTTACATTAGCTAGTCAACCTACTGAAGCACAGCAAGTTTATGTGTTCATGCAACCCGTCCAATAACGCAGCTTGGTCAGTACAACTCAGTGTGTGACACCGACGCCTCATTTAGCCTGTGTATGCGACGCACACCCATCTACAGCATTGCAGGCAGAGCTACTGACATTATAAAAAGTGCAAGAATGTGTTGGTGCATGCAGTTTGGCATTCACAAAAGAAACGTACTGTTTCAAATTTGTGCTCGTCTGTTCTTCCTCACAGGTGAGCTTCACCTTTGCCCAATGTAATTATTCATTCACAACTATTTACACCCAAAAGAAAAAAGAATGTGCCTGAAAACATGAATGTTTCATACAATGCAAATAAAGTATTATACATCATACAATTGTGGTGGGAATTCTTTTTTTCTATATTTTAGCTCTGATAGTGAGATGATTATCATGATGCTGCCATTTACAGTGATTATTTGGCCACAATAATCATAATATGTAAATATGATACCAGCACAACCCTCTTACTGACGAACAAATCTTAACCACGTGTTCATTGTAAAGAAGACCTTTAGTGGCAAAGGTTTGAAAGCAAATGCAATTGAATATATTTGCAATAACTGTCATAACATCATGCAGCTAGTTTTATTGTTTGCCTTATTTGTTTCAAAAGAGCAGCAGCTTGGTTAGATTTGCCAGAGAAAGTTAAATGAAAATACATTGGTTGATTGTTTTCAAGAATTCAAGCCTTAAACAGCCTTGGTATTGTATAAGTCACATAGCATATGTTATGTGTTGGAGTATGGAAAAGAAAAGAGAGGAAGAGAACATCAGAGCAGGGTAATGGAAACTTTGTATTAACAATAGTGTGAGTTTCAATATTCCTTTTCAATATTTTCGCACCACATTTTGCATACCCTCTGATCTAAAGAGAGCTGTGTTATGATATAGGTTGAGTTCTATCATGATATCGCATCATGCATTATGAAGTGTGATTGTGGCTGTAGCCATGGCTGTGCTTGTTATGATTATGACTGGGACACAGTCTATAATGGATGTAGCACTAATGCAGGGGTGTGCAGTGAATTGGAATGGTTGTGCTGGCTGAGCTTTGAAGCTACTGGATTCCTGAACTCCTGTGGTGTGTAACACATCTGTCATATCTGATATAAGCACCACGGGTTCCAATCCCATGTGGCTTAACTATGCTTTCTTGGTGAATGTTAATAGGGGCAGTAAAGAGTAGTCATATAACATAGCACCATGCATAGTAACAACCCATGTGTGGTTGTTACTATGCATGGTGCTATGTTATATGACAGCCGCAGTCTGGGCAATCACAACATCCTCAGCTTCAGCTTCATCCACCACAGCTGCAGCTGTACACTGTATGTTGTCAGAGCTCGGCCTTGCGAAAGAAGTAATGAGCAATAAATGCTTAATGTAAAGTGTCACATCATCTCTCCTTACTGGATTATCTGCAGAGTGTTATCCTGAACTGGCAGTGTATCATAACGTACTTCCTGTTGCTATGGATCGTGAGGGATTGGGGGGGAGCTGTTGGTAGCTCTGGATGAGAAAGAGCCTTGAAGATTTGACAGGATATATGTTGTATCAAACTAGATGTAAAATTTGATTTAAACATGTTTAAGAAAATCTTAAAAACCGGTGCCATGTCAAAATCAATAGAAATTAGGGCAAATTAATTCATCACATGGAGGGCACATTCATATTTCTAAATATGCTTGACATGAATAATTACAACTAATGCAAAGCCTGGATGCAAATGATTTGGCTGGGAGTGAAGCTACTTCATATCTGTCACTATCAATCATTTATACCAAAGACAAACGGCTATGTTCATTCTCCTTGAAGCAGGCTGCTATATTCATTACAGGAAATGCAATAGCAAATCCAATATACAGTAGCTCAGCTCTAGGTTTGTGTGTGTGTGTGTTCACAACAGGGATTTATGATGCTTTGTAATGAATGGATGCCTTGCGGTGAGGTAAACCTGGAAAAATGACAAGTTGGTGATATGCAATTGTAATTATGGCCAGGTCTTTCATTAGCTGATGTAAACGTGTTTATTTACTGACATTTTGCATTGTGAAATGGTGAAGGTGCAGCATGATTTAAATTTTAAAATCTTTTTTGGATAAGTTTAAGTTGATAACAAAATGTAGCATTATAATAATTGCAATTAATAATAAGTAACTTGCCCTTATTTTGCCATCCACAATTTAATCAAACTAAAAGCGCACTAGGACTGGCACATTACGAATGCTTTGAGACAGCATGTAAGAATTATGAAATAAAATGAAACCAGGAGCTGGTTCATGAAGAATGCATCACTCTACTGTGTTGTGGTGTCAGTCAATACATTATGGGATAATGCACACCTCCATTTTTAACTTCGCTTTGAATATACATTCACTCACTTTCACATTTATGATATACATGCTTTATCAAGCAGCTGTAGTACGAAGGTCACCTTCCATTATACAAAAAAAACATTAGCGAGTCCACGCTCGCCTCCATGAATGAGCCATCTTTGTTAGCTAGGTCGCCAAGGCAATAAAGCATCACAAAAAAAACTTTATTTTTCTCTTTTCTTACCTTTCCAGCTCATTGCAAAAATACTGTGAGCCACCTGCAGCACCATGGTTCAACCACAGGCTTCTCAGAAAGTATCAAGTTCTTATGTCCTCTCTTTGTCCTGCATATCAGTATGCAGTCCAGTTTTCTTATAAGGTGTTACTAAATCTGGGGGATGATTTCACCAACCAATAATAGTGCTCCACCATCGCTTTTATCCTGGTTACTTTTGAGTCATTTGGTCGTTTGATAGGCTTTACTCCTCTGATCCACCCTACTCTGCCTCTGACTGGCTTACCTTGATATTCTTATACTAACTCTAACCAATCTTACTCCTCATGCCTTAACCTAACTAACCCAATCAACAGAGGCAATGAGTACTAGCCAATCAGAGGCAGTGTAGGGCAAGTGATGCCGTCATTAAAGCAGGATTTGTAATTTAGCGGCCCAACGGAGCGGGTGTGTGTGTGTGTGTGTGTGTGTGTGTGTGAGTGTGAGTGCAGCTGTGTGGCTCTCAGAGCAAATTAAAGAGCAGGCAGGAAAGCGGACAAATGAGAATAATATTGACAAATATTTAAAATGTTTCAATTTAGAACGTCAGCTGATGGGTCTTTTTAAAGACCACTGATCAAACTATTTCACAATAATAGGAGGCGATAGCGTTCAGTGGCCAATAAATCGGAGCACCCTCGTGACCCGATCGAAACAGGGCAATAAACTTCAGCAAAGCCAACAGAAAATAAAATAAACGGCAAGACATTTACGACAAAAAATATAAAAATTTCAGCACCTCTAATTGGATAGTGCTTTGAAATGCGCTCTAAGCTCATTGAGCAAAATTACATGAAGGACAAGAGACATTCCCTTTTGTATTTCATTTCATTTTGCTTTAATTCTTTTTAAATCAACCAGTCAGTTACCTGTTCATAGGTTTCAGACTATCCAAAGCAAAATCAACCAAAGCTGACATCCCTAAT
This sequence comes from Anarrhichthys ocellatus, assembly GCF_004355925.1. Classification (NCBI taxonomy): domain Eukaryota; kingdom Metazoa; phylum Chordata; class Actinopteri; order Perciformes; family Anarhichadidae; genus Anarrhichthys; species Anarrhichthys ocellatus. Next base: position 4,525,754 of record NW_022280053.1, read on the forward strand.
CAGTGGGGGTAATCTGTATTCCAAGTGATCACTAGGGGAAATTCTCCCAGCAGAGGAAACTGGCTGGCGTTTACACCACAGGAGACGTCAATGAACATGATTCTTACAGTGCCTGTCCAAGTATGCACAGAGTAGCAGGTGGTTGACACTATCATCCTCCCCATTGTGGGCCTTATGTATGATCTGGAGGGAATCTAAATGGCCCCTCACAACGGATCTGGCCTGTTGTCATTTAGAGCCCTGGTGTGCCCATTCTTGGCCACTGGGATGCCAGGCAGGATGTTTTTCACATCGTCATCAGCTCCCTCTGCCGCTTTACTGACAGGTTGAGGATGTGCTGGAAGGCCTCCCTGAGGTGGTTGGCAAACACCTTGAAAACACTTGGGCTGATGGTTTATGGGCCTTCAGCTTTACATCAATTACCTCATCCCCTGATCAACTGTTATAAGCTGCCCAGAGGAGAGGTGAAGGTTGGAGTCCCTGTTGGTGATGGGGGAACTTTTTCTTCAATTGGGGACAAGAGAAGATAGATTTATGGCACTATACTGACTATACACATGCATGGGGCAAACTAACAAATGGCCTTTTAACATAGTTATTCTTACAATAACTATGTTAAATATTAGTAAAACAATTAATAATTTGCATTAGATGTTGACGGGTGGAAATAAAACAAAATGATTTTCTGTACAACCGTTAACACTAAAATGAAAACATAACATAGTTTAGAACCCCTGGGTGAGCTTTAGATAAAAGCTCACCCAGCATGCACACGCATACGTGCGCACACACGCGCGCACACACACACACACACACACACACACACACACACACACACACACAAACAGACGTAATGAAAACAAATAAGTCTTCCATCTGATGCAAACCTGTCTCACACAAGCAAGCAAATAAAACACGCTGCTCTTTTCTCCAGCTCCATCAGGCACCCTTGATGCATACGCCATGGAAGAGGAGGTGGCTCTTTGATAACACTTCAGAACAAACCTTTGCCAACTCTCACACTCACACACACACACACACACACACACACACACATACACGTAGGTGTGTGCCTTTTCTGTCAGTGACAGTTGACAACTGCTCATTTTCAGACCACTTAAATGAATATTTCACGATTTCTGTTTCCATTTGTATAGCGACATCCCCCTACACGGAACGGTTTTCAGGATGTTTCATCTGGCACCTGTGAACTTTGCATATTTTCCATGGTGTTTTCTAATATTTGCTGCAGCGGAAGGGGAAATTCCTAGCGTCTCAGGCAATGCTAACACCATAGCACATCTACAGCAAGGCTCTTAAGCTGCAACTGCAGTAGGCGGTGATAGATGTGTGCAATGACCTATCAAGAAAACTCCCACAGCTACATTTTCTTTTCAGACTGCAATGTGAAATACAAGCGTGAGCAAGAGTGCTTTGGGCATGTGCAAGCCTCAGCACTAAGTTGGCTTGATGGACAGAAACAACAGAGCCATAAGTTGAAATGTAAAATGGATGATATCCTTACTGTGCATGCTTCAAAAAGCAACAATCAAAATAAAACCTCTACATCATCTCAGAGGAGACATTTCCCTGAAAGATGTCATTACACTGCCACATCCTCTTGCTTTTCTTGCACTTGTAAAAGCAGATATCTAAACAATATCAGCGCCAAAAAACGGCACCTTTACTGCATGTTGCTGAGTAAATCCACACCTCATTCCCACTATGATGTGGAGGTCGTGTATCTACCCACCTCTCCCTAGGCATCTGGTGGTTGGGGTTGTGGTGACAACGGATGCTGAGGCCAAAGAGCTTGCGGGCGGTGCGCTGGATCTTGAGCCGCTGGATCTCCAGGGAACTCTGCAGGAGCCTGTAGCGGGCCTGAAGGTCCCAGTCGCTGCCCCACAGGAGATGCACACTGCTGATGGGCAGAAAGTGAGTGGAGGGTAGCCTCTTCAGGAAGGACTTGAACTCATCTGGATGACAGAGAGGGTTGGAGTGAGAGAGCAGATTGCAAAGCAGAGAGATAAGGAGTGGAGAGAGAGAATGTGAAAAAGTGACAAAAGAGGAATTAGAGTGTGTCGTACATTTTCTGACCTGAATGCTTCGAATTTGCTGAGTTAGATATTCTAAAATAGTTTAAATAATCAGATGATTTGAATTAAAGGAGAGCACTTTACATTCATCCTCAAACTTTTAAGCGAATAAGGTACACAGGTAAGCAGCAGGTAAACTACTGGAGCTAACATTTTCATAGCGAGTCTAAACATTTCTAGCATTTGTTCAACTTTGTTGGAATAGTGAATAAATCTTTTTTTTATCAGTGAACCAACCGGTGTGTTTTCATACAAATGATAAGAATGCTGACAATATTGCCGAATGGGTTTGTTTTACAAAACACTTATTTGTTCAACCCTAATCCAGCAAGCATCCTGGGTAGAATTACAAACAAAGCAACAACAAACCAACTGCTTGGAGGATTCATACTGCAGAGTGACAAAACTCTTGAATCCGCTGTATTTCTTGAGGCATTTTTACGACACAAAACAAAACATGCTCTCACTCCGTCAGAATAAACTTTTATTAACTGATGAGGGAGGGAACAAAGGAGTACTTTTTTTTTGTACTGTAGCTTCCATGTATGCTATTACTCTGCTGACTTCTGTTTTGATCTGACGTGCAACTAAATCAACTGTTACGGTAGACTTAAGTAAAAGTGAAATTAAGTAAAAGTTGGTTGTATCATCAGAAGAGTGTAACACTTTTTTTGCATACGCGTTGTTGCTTTCATGGGAGTTCAGTTCATAAGGCAAGGACATAAAACTATTGCCATTAACAAAACGTTAACTCAATACTGACCAATCAACCCAAAACGTTTTTTTGTTCTTTTTTTTACGTTTGTCAGACTGCAAAGGGATCATTTGGAATTGATTGATGATTCACTTGCTATATGTGTTTTGTTTTTCTCAGTGCTGTGTACGGCATTGTATAGTTTACTTTTGGACGTGTGCTTACGATCTGACACCCGGTCACTACGTTTTTATAAGTGGACGCCCCGAAACGTCTTGAACACAGTCTATACATTGTTTTTTAAAGGAAAATCCAATTCATTGTGCCTATTGAAGACAATCATGGTGAGGTGGCAGTGCTCAGTGAGCGCCCAGAATCCTGACCAATCTGTTTTATGTAAGTGGTTGGATGTATCGGGTTTTACTTTTGGATTGCTTCTCTTTTGAGCATTTACAGAGAATTGAAACCCTCAGTTCAGTAAACACCCTTTTACTCTGTGCTCCCACACTTTCACTGAAGAGCACTGCCCAAACAAATTTGTGCCCACCAGTGTTGATTATTGCCCTTATGTTCCTGCTGCTGCTTCTGATAAATATTGCTTTTCTCCTCCCTAGACAACCGTGAGCCCAGCTCTCTGACCCTTGTTTTCAACACTAACTCCAATTTTTAGCAACAAGGGGCATGACAATGTTACTCAGACTCCAGCAGCAAATACACAAGGGCAGGGAATATTTTATTTGGAGTGCTAATTAAGAAAATATTGAGTCAAACAAGTCAGAATAGCTTATTATTGTCTCTGAAGATAAATGTAAGCACATCATTATAAATAATAAAGTTAACAATTTAATGCCTAAAATGGTTCCTTAGCGATATCAACAGTCAAGAAGCTACACATAATCTAATGATATTGCCTTAATCTGCAGCACTAAACAATATTTTTGTGGAGAAAAGAAGTAACACGGAACGCAAATCTTCTCCACACTCAACTCTAAAAGGAAAAGATCCCCATATTCAAGACCTGCGCAGTAAGCCAGCCACCTCCTACAGACCTTTCCAAGATAGTTTAAGAGCATTAGAGTTGAGAGCTCTTTTCGAGACACAGTCGAGAAATGTCAGACCTTCCTCCACTCTCCTCCCAGGCATGTCACAGCTTCCTTCCCCCTTTTTTCTTCAAAGACACAAGATTTCTTCTCCACCCCTGTTTTGAACTTGCCATATCCCCCCCACCCAGTTTTCAGAGATGTCAGGCACCTACCTCGCCTTTTTCCGAGAAAAGCTGGGTGTCGCCAGCATCCAATATTCAAAATTGTCTGATTTCCTCACCAAAAACAATCATTATCATGTCATCCCTTCATGACAGTGTAACAGTTGCCAAGTCCTTCTACACAGGCTTCAAAGCCATCAAGGATCTCTTTCTTGATCCAGCTTCCAAAGAGTCCTAGTCCCTCAAATGACTCTTATCTCAAGTGACCCAGCACCTTATCTAGAGATTACAGCTCTCAGAATGTAACCCCACTTTACCTCTTCTGCCTTTACATCTCAATTTGTTGGGTCCAGAATATATAAGCACAAATTTCATTTAATCTATACAATAACGTCATTTTTATTTTAGATCAAAAAATGCTGTATTTAAAAATGCAGAACCTCAGAAAAGGCTATGCAACTAAACTAGCGTATACTATTTTGGTACTTTTTTTTACCATTTTGTCAGGATCTTCCATAAAAAAAGAATGTTCAATTTACTGTTATTAAACACTAGTTGTTACCTACTGTTATGGTTATATGCAGTAAATTATACAATCTGTCTGTTTAGTCCCATTTTTTTAAACCAAAAACAAAGTGATAATTTTTGACACGTTACACACCCTGCAAACGTTTATTGATTCCTTAATGTCTTCTTTTGGTGAGTGTGTAAAATGCATTTGGTTTTTTGGGACAGTATAATACATTCATATAAATATTTGTGCCCTCTTTGTATGTACTTTCCTCCACCTCTTCCCAGACTTACTGCACTCAGTGACCTCCATGACTCACATTAACTGTCCTCTATGGTACATAAATATATTTATCTGTTGCTGGCAGGCTTTATTGGGACACTTTTATATCATATCAATAATAGATAAACATGGTGACTTGCAATGTAACAGCTGGGAACTAGCTGTGCTTTTTTCCCCATTGTGTCCAATATTTTAGCGCCGACTTTTAAGTCTGCCTTTGCATTCAGTAAAAACGGAGATATTCGTATGGGAGAGAATATTACTTTCAAAAGTTGTCTTTTTGTTGTAATTTATTCCTGATAGATAACAAATAAAGTAACAAAATTCTGATTATTATATCCGCCAAAAGAATCATGCGTCGCTCGCATGCGTGCGTCCGTGCGACGTGACTGTGCACCTCGTTGTTGTACACGGCTAATCTCGCATTCTGCTGCAGCAATATTTTAGGAGGCCAGTTATGTCTGCATGTTCAAGGACCTCTTGTGGTAGCGGTGACTTTCTCAAAACCTGTTTTATACGGCTATTGACAGCATGCTGACACCTCACTCACTACTTTTTACTGGCCCCGAGCCGGTAGGGGCCGCAAGCGATCACACAGCCGAGTGCATCACCGAACCCCAGCTGCTACTCTGCGGCAAGTAACACAGTGGGGGGTAACCATAGACTGTATGTCCATAGGGAAAACAGCTTTCTCACTTTTATTTTTTTTGACAATGTATCTGGCTATCAGCTAACAGCCAACAGAACTAAACACACAGCTGACTGCATCGCCGCCGCTCAGCTGCTGCTCTGCGGCCAGAGACAATTATTCTGTGCCTTTTTCATTGGGCATCAACCTCCCGTTCACCATACCTATACAGCTTTAACTGCTGTATAGGTATGCTTTAAAATAATACAATATTTTCCTAACTGTCACGATAAATGAAAGTTGGTGGAATTTACATCTTACCAGAGTTCTCAAAGTCTTTATAAGAGGATACCCAGGACTCAGACATCCCCAACAGGGTGTTCTCCATGATCTGGATGTCGGTGATGGGACAGTTGCATTGTGGATAATCGTCGGCACACTGACAGATGCACTGGTTGTTACTGCACACATACTCCCCCTCTCCATTGCACATGATGTAGCTCAGGGCCGACTGGACAAACTTCTCCTGCAGGTAATCTGGGAAAATGACCTGAAGACCTGAAAATGACAAAGTACAATTCAAGAAAAAATAAAATAAAATACATTCCCGTCCTGTGTTGTAAATCGTTGAAGCGTTTGGGCAAAAATAAATCTGAAATGTGCAGCCTTCATGCTTTTCACATCACATAAGTGGCCCCAAACTAAATAATAACAAGAGCTTAATACAAAATCTTACAAAATGAATTTGAAAAGTGACATGAATCATTTGTTTTCATCATTTTGTAATCAAATGTATACTTGTGCTCAGAGTAAGAACTGAAATGGAAAAATGAGAGTCGTAATACTGTCAATGCATGATACCCGTACTGACAAAGTAAACACATTATGTGAGAAAAAAAGTTACCAGAGTGGGAAAAGCTGTAGCTAAATGGAAGGCTGCCCTTCCCGGGATTGCTTTGTGTCACAAGCGCTCATGTATTTTTTGAAAGGATGTGCTTCAAAGCTCGACTATGTTCAACTTGAGCTGCCTGTTCTGTGGCTGATCACTCATGATGTGAAACTGTACAACAATGCTTGCGCTGTGTTGGATTATTTAGCACAGAATTTATTTTACTTCGTGGGCATTTTCTATCACATGCATTACTGTGTTCAGCAAGTGTTTCCATTTGTATTTGTTTCTGGTTTACATATGTGGTTTGCATTCCGCTTATTATATGCTAATGGTAAAAGTACAATTCATATTCTAGAGGCCAATTTAGGGCTCAAGCTGAAAGTACCTCTTCACTCTCACCATGGACATGGTATTTATAATTTTTAGAATCTGAAACAATACCTATCTCACCCTGGGCATCTCATAGAACTGAAGCTTGATCAGCGAACAGTAAAGCCTTTCTCTTCAGTCCAGGCCCGGGGAAAATAAACCCCTACCTCCACGAGCCACTCGAATGGAAAAGAACTGAATAGATCTTTTTCCCTCTTCTAGGACGCGGCATTATGGTGAGGCAATATTTTCTTAATAGGTTTTACTTGAGCACAAACAGTGCTTCAGCAGAAAATAGGCAACCAGGAACCAGAACACAACACGTTATTGAATGATGAATGATTGCATTATTTTTTCTGCTCACGTATTATTTTCACCTTTGGGTGAAAAAAAGGAATCCATTTATGCAGAATCAACATAATCTATCTGAAATGAAAGGGAGAATAAGGCTACAATTTCATACTGTACACATTAATCATTTTGGGGGTATTGTCATAGAGTTGAATGGTATTTTCGTATTGTGCATATGGCATGTGGCAATTCACGTTTCTGATTTTCACCCACAACACACGCTAAACTGACAACTGTGCTTGATTTAGAAGCAAATGAAGATCTTAATATATGCCAAGTTTTGTGTCTGATATCTAGGACAACTTCCAAATAGATTGTCATGGGGACACCCTTTGAAAAACATTGCTGGGTAAATGATCCAAACACATACTGTGTTTGTCAATTCTACATGCCAGTTATTGATGCTAATAGTTCAGTCCTATTTACCAGGCGCGACACTGACGCTGGGATTGTTTTCACCTCGTGAGTCTGCGTTTGAGTGTTTATATGCCCGTTGGTGGGCAGATTTTGACACCAGGATAGCGTCGGTACAAGCAAGATACATTCATGAAACATTACAGGTGCGTAGTTCAGATTAAAATGAAGGCTGAGTTCGGAAGTAGGAGTATATCAAATGAGGAAGCCCCCCTGCAACCTTAAGCCCCTGGCCTGATTTGGTGTCGTGCTGGTGTGATTTCATGGCCAGATGGTTATTTAGATTTTCATACAATCATGATCTCAGTTCAAATACGAACCGAAAAAAAACCCACTTTCAACCTCTTTTTATTTTGAACCTGTTCTTGTGTACCTCTTTTTCAATACCAGTAGGTTCCCTTCTCCTCTACAGAACCTCATCAGAACCACCGCCCATCAGTGATGGAGGGAGGGATGGAGGGATGGAGGGCGTAAAGGGGATGGATGGATCATGTCTGACCACAAAGAGTTGGGTTGCACAGGGCTTTTTTCTCCATCAGACCTGTCTGCGGCCCCTGGATCCAATATTCATTTAGCGTGATGTATTCCTGGGCTTGAAACTTTAATGTGATTTGTGGGAGAATCCAGATGGCAAGTTCACGGATCAACGCTGCTTACTGACAGTGCTGGTGCCAGCGGCCGGGTGCACAATAACACCGAGTGCTTCAGCCCTCCCTCTTTACCGCTGCTGTTCGACCGTACCCCATACCCCCATTCCACACACACACACATACGCACGCATGTACACACCTACACACGCAGATTGCAGGGGGAATCGTTTGGGATGCTGACATTCAGTGCAGCAGTATCTGTTTTGCAATCTATTGTTTTCCACCTGCTTTTCCTCTCAATGTTTCTGTCCCTCCTCTTTCTCTCTACCTCGTACTCTGTCTCTGTACACATCTCCTCTGTCTTACTTCATTACACTCACTTCTCCTCCCGCCACACTCGTGCACATGGCCCTTGACTCGTCCCCACCGTCATCCTTTGGCTCCCATTCACTCCATCAATCACTCTCTTCATTCCTGTGTCTTCACCTCTCCTGCTCTCCTCTACGTTCTCCCACCGAGCACGTATTCAAGAATTGGAAATTTGATGTCTTGTCCTCCCACTCCAGTGTAGAAGTGATGTCATGCAATAACAGCAAATCAATCAGCATTTGTTAGTGCAGTGGGGAATGAGTAAGAGAATTGGAGCCCTCGGGCCAAAAATGAAATGAGAAACTAATCAGAGAAAAGCATTTATCTTTGTGACTTTCCTGACTTTGCTGTGTTGGTGCAGTAGCATGTGGGCATATTGAGAATGATTGGGCTGTAAAGCTTCAGCTTGTATAGCTCTGATGCAGGTATTTGTTGGGAAAAACACTGGATTTTGGAGCAAAGAGTTACACTTACCATCATTAAAGAGTTACTGATGAAATGAATAGGTGCGTATTGGAATTCCCGTGCAGCCATTTGATAACCTCTAACTTCATGCTCTGCCAGTGCACATCATTCCCTGCAACCAGCATGCCTGGCTCGCTCTAAATAAATAGCACCTCAAAATGGCAGTTAATCTCACTGCATACATCAGAGGCTGATATATTTCCTTCACGTACGTTGGAGGATATGGGCCTCCAAACATTCCATGAATGCTAAAAAACGGAGACTCTCCAACTGCGTCTTTGCCTCTTCATTGCGTCTCTATCGAGAGTGCTCTATTTTTACACGGTGATAGATGGGGAGTGTAGGCCACAACTGAGGCTTGTAACTGCCTTGGCAAGCAGTTGCCTGCTTATTGCAATGCCACGCTCCGCCTCATAAGTTTCAGTTTCATTAAAGATTAATTGACCATCGTGTGGCCGCAATTTCGCAAAATAATCATTACTTAATCCACTGGTGCAATAAAGTGCATTACTTGAATGGCGGCATTAAATTACCATCGGAGGTTATCGTTGCAGCCATGATACAAAAGCAAAGATCTCTGAACTGGATGATTGCCTGTTTCTCTTCAGTCCATGGCCTGCCCAGTCCGCCCTGCTGATCCCTAGATGCTTACAACAGAAGGGGCATATAGCCTTAAGATTTGCTGTGTTGGCTCATTTCACAAGAGAGCTGTTCTTCCACAACTATACGGTAAAGGTGCAGCTAAAGCAGCTATTATCCACTTTTCATTTCTTTACATAAAGAGCTTTAGGTCTCTGACAGTGTGTGTGTGTGTGTGTTGGCCCTGACAGGGATAACATGTTCCACTGGAGCTATTCTCAGCTCTCAGAATATGTTAGCATTTTTTAAAGTTCTGAATGAGGTGTACTTAGCATTGAAATGGATAATGTGTTGCTGTGTCTGCACTGAGTAGATTATCGTAGATTACCATAAGTGTTCCCAGCACCCTAGAAGGCAGCAGCCTGTGTTTTCGAACAGGACTGTCGACGAGTTTGTTGTACAATCCTACTAAAGTATTTGTGTGCCGGAATAATTGCTCAGGACATTTTAATCAATATTTCCATCTCAAATATGTCTAAAGTGCAGAACAAAGAATTATTTTTTTTTTCATTCCTGAGTGCTCTGCCGAGTTTTTATGGTACATTAATATTTAGGCATGCATATATTTGAAACGGCAAAACAACAAAGAAGTGTCAAATCCTATTTTCTGGACATATTAACATACAAGTGCTTGCATGTGCATATGTGATACATACCGCTGTATCTTTGTGGAACAGAAAGACTTGCAGAACACAGTGCTGTCCACACAATATCTCTATATGACGTGAGCTCTGAAGAAACTCACTTATTCACATTGTTAACACAAAAAGCAGCAAGAATGGAGGTTCGGTAATCACTGTAAAAGCATAAATTACATATAAAAATGGCCGTGGTATTCAGGGCTTGCTGCTCCTGCCTCTTGAATATAGAAAATTGCTGAAATTGCACGTTAAAGCAATTGCTGGATTGATGAGGGCAGTCTATCGAGGTAGATGAACTCTCCATGGTGCTGAGTTATTGCGAGTTGAGCCGCAAACTGGACACAAGTCGAGTCAGAGTATAAGTAAGTTGGTGATGATTCGTTTTTCTCCTTTTCCTGTGTGCAGGATCACAGCTGAGCAAATGCAATTTTGTTTTTTAATTTAGGAATTATGCCCTCAAAATATTGCAATTTCAATATGATAATGTAAATGTAGGTAATACAATTTAGTTTTGAAGCAACAAAATACTATAAATATTAGCTGTGTTTCAAAAATATGTGTTGTGGTTGCTGTTGGCTGCTTGTGCACTACAGTTGCACAATTCAAGCTGTTCCGTCATGTGCTACCATGTGTCCCCGCACAGCAGTATCAGTAGGGCCTCGGCTGGTGAGATATACTCGTCTCACACTTTCAAATCCACGCACGCACACACAGAAAGAGATGCACGCATGAGCACACGTACACACTCTGTGCAGGCTTTCGCAAAAATCACATGTTTTACAAGAACCCTGGAGAGGGGGAGGAGAGACGCATGACAAGCTCTGACATTTCCATTTCGGCTATAAAAGATACAACTGTCCTCAAAGTGTCAAGATGTGCTGTATAAACGTCTCAGTTCAAAAGCCCAGATTCATCACAGAAATTACATCAAGCGTCCCTAAATACAGAAATGTTAATCAATTTGTGTTGGGAGGCACATACTTGCCCTACACTTTGCAGAAACTGTTGTACAGTTTTGTGGGTTATCTATTATGTTATTTGAATATTCAACATTTTTAAAGTTATTGTACACATCACAGTGTCAACTACCTCTGAAAATCTGAATCCACTACAAATGTATGTATTATAGTCTGTGAATCTACTGTAAATCATTTAATCAGTGGTAAATATATTTGTAACTAGAAAACTGCACTCAATAGAGTGCAGAGCTGCAACGTCCACTGCTGTGTTGGGAGGATGAATGAAAACAAACAGTGCAGTAAAGCATCGTCTAACTGACTCAAACTCAAAAACAAGCATCGACGTAATGTTATACAAGCAATGGGCTCAACATCTTCATATATTACATGTTATAAAATCGTGCTAAAACACACAGGTAAACTCACCAAGCTGTCTGCCCGCTAAGTGGCGGAGGGGTACAGCTGTGTGTGCACTGCTAGTTCTGTTCGATGTTAGCTGTTAGCCACGCAAACCTTCAAAAAAAAAAAGTGACCGCAAAGTAGCCGTCGAGAGGTACTCAGCAGTGCTTGTGATGGTAGTTCCGTTAGCTGTTAGCCAAACTCACTGTCAGAAACAATGTGCAAACTCTTTCTCTGGTTGCAGAGTAGCGGCTGGGGGCCGTGGATGCACTGAGCTGTGTTATCACTAGCGGCCCCTACTCGTCGAGGGCCGGTTAAGAGCGGTGCGTGAGGATTAAGCAGGCAGTTGATGGCAGTATAAAACAGGTAATAAAAGGTGTTTCGAGAAAGCATGAGTCACCGAACACAGGAGAGGTCATTGAGCATGCAGCCATAACTGGGCACCAGGAATATGATGCAGTTAGCGGCGGCAGAATGCGGGATTCGCCGTGGACAAACAGAGAGGTGCACGCTCACTCAGTCACGGGCAAACGCATCCAAACACAACCAAACACATAGCCTCTCTCCAGGCTTGCACCTGGCAGAGATAATAATGTCTTCATAATAGACTGGAAGTACTATTTGTTATAAAATGTTATAATGTAAATATAATCATCTTTTGTCCACACGTTCTCACCAACAACTGAAGTAACATGCTACACAAAGTGTTTTTAAAAACAGATCAACACTCTAAGGGTCCTTTTGAACGAAAATGAAGAATAAAGTAAAGAAACCCCCAATCAATTGATGAAACAGAGTCAGGGAGAGAAAAAAGAGTGGATGGAAAACCTGAAATGCTGAAATGGCAGCCTGCAGCTGGCAAGAGTGAGTGGAGAAGGAGATTTATGGTTACGCTGGCTCAAATGGAAACTCACTCTTGATTGACCACTTCCAATTGAAAGTTGACCTCGAGGTCAACATGGGAAGATTTCATCAGCTACTGCGTTTTCAGAATGTTAGAGAGAAGTGAAAAAATATGTCCAGCTATCCATCTTGATGGAAATGATCCAGTGTTCTCAGTTCTCTGGGCAAAAAAGGATGCATGCTTTCATCAAGGAAATGGCTGCCTCGGCCCCATGCATGGGCCTGTCCAAGCGCTGGGTAGATACCTCAGACCACTACTGTGACATGAGGTATAGCACAAGTTTAACCTTGATTTCTAAGTCGAAATAACTTGATGTGGTTAGTATGACCACGTTAAGAGGATTCAGAAAGAAAAAAGATAAATAGCAAAGACCAGACTGTGTTTTGTGTCTGTGTATGGATAAAGATGCAGAGTAAGGGGGAGAGAAACGATGATGAAAATGCCTCTGTGTGTTTATTGTTGTGCTCGACCAACATTTACTCCCTGTGTTGTGCAAGACTTTTCTTCAGTAAATGATTCTCTGGTAACCAAGGACATTGTGTTTACTAATGTACTTTAGTCTCCGAATCAATTTTTTTAACAAGTCTGTCATCAAAAACAACTTAATTGATTTGTATGTTTGTTTGTCGTCCCCGTAACGTTTGCAGCGCTTTCACTTGAAAAGAGGGACAGGCATCGAGCGACGGAGCAATGAGTATCTATTTCATCACTCTCCGCACGACTCGCCTAGAGGGCCGGTTTAATTTATTTTCACTTCACCACATTGAAAACTGTTGGCTCAGGCTATTCTAACATATTCATAAATCTTCCAGGATAGGCTCATGGCTCTTCAAAGATAGGCTGTTGAGGAAACTGGAGAAAAAGAAAAGAGAGACAACATGTGCTGGTGATTGAAAGAAACAAATTAGTTTTGCTTTTGTTTTGGGGCTAATTTATGACAGCCATATTGGAGGTGATTGGGTCCTTAGGTAATGGCTTGTGGAGGTTCCAGGGCCTTTGTTTGGCCCAGTTAATATATGTAACCATTATTTTTTTTATCGCCAGTGTGTGTGTCAGAATACATAAATAATATTCCAGTGTTCTGCCCAATACACTGAAAGGCCCTGCTGTTTTGCTATTTAAATGCCACAAATTAAATTAAGATAATCAATGATGAATACTAACAGATGGAAGGTATTCGGCTAATAAGAGAAAATAAAAAGGCGACTATTTTCTCCCTACCACCTGAAACATACTGTATAATAAGAGTTAAATTAAACAATGACAATCCACACAATTTGTCCACCACATGCTAATATCCTCTTTCATTTTATTCTCACAACTCAATAAGCTATTTCTACTTGCAGGTCCCAGTGGAGACAGAAAGTGAGAATCCAGACGAAACCAATAGCATCGGATTTCTAAGCTTTAGCCTGGAGAGAGGACAAACAACTAACAAATGAATGTGGGAGAACAGAAGTGTATTTAAATCCCAATTGTAGTAAAGCTAAATGGTGTGGATCTTTCATTGCGATTTCATTTAAGAGAATAAAGAAAAAAAAGAGTTCTTTTATAAATGTCAAAATCACAAAATCCATAAACAATCTAAGAGTTGGTCATGGCTTCTGCTTCTTATGCATAATATGCCTTTGACCCAGTCGATAATTTGTAATGCAAAATTGGTTGATTACATAATGTTCAGCGACATAAATGTGTGCAAGGTTATAATGTAATTTGTGTTGACTGGGCCAGAAATAAGGATTTCCTCATGCATGCCCACAAATAGTCTCTGCTAACAACATACTGTATCATGATGCCCTCTTTTACTGTGTTTAGCTGCCAATAAAGTGATGCACATAGAATGCACTCTGGCGCTAAACATGCCAACATTTATCACTGAAACCTCCTTAGTTTGCAAAGTTCTGTGTCTAGATCAAAGCTTTGCTCTAAAACATTTTTTTCCAGTGCCATCTCTAATTCTGATGATTGTCGGGGGATAAGGGAAAAAAAGGGGGGATGAGGGATCGGGGGGGGGTTAAATTGCCAAAACATTTCCCAAAGCAAAACTGTGGGAGAGTTTATGCTTTGATAGGTAGCTCCCTTGAGATGATATTCTACTACAGCATTTTAATCTCAATCTAAGAGAAAGCAGAGGAATTATCCGCATTGTGTTATCTGTGGCTCACAGTCCCGCCAGCTCACGAAGAGCAGACCACATGGGGTGGAAGGAGAGGAAAGAATTCCCTTTTGAGAATTCTGTTATTTTGGGGAGTCAGTCTGAAGTGTAAAATCTGACCACATCTTAATTCACTAGTTTGATTACATATAAAACAGAATGCTGTCTCAGACTGTTTAAAACTAATTCCACCAAAGTTATTTTCTCAAAAAGCAGTTAAAGTGTTTGGTTACAGGTTTTAAATAATTTTCTTGTATATATTTTCTAACAAAGTTTTGCAGTTACACTTGTGCCTCAAGGTAGATAAACTGCTGAGGTTTGGAGCGAAAGATATACAAATGGGAATGAAAAAGACATGATTAAAAGTTTAATTAGAAGAACGAAATGGAGTGGGTTTTCTATTACTGCATCCTTGCTGTAACTCACATGGCACTGCATACTAATATGATCCTCTTATTTAATTCATGAATTAGCTAGATTAAGGTTTTTATATACGTTTATTCATTTCCAAAAAATGGAATTATACATAAGAGACAAAGATTTTTGATCAGCATTTACCAGTTGATGAAAGACAATCAGAAAAGACATGGTTAGGGTGGCCAAAATATGATGTGATCATAATATGGACGTCGGTGCTCGGGCCCTAAAAAGAGAACAGCTGAAAAAAATGACAAAATATTAGGGTGGAGGAAGGGACAGATAAAGCAATGCGGTGGATATGTTTAAAAAAAGAACAATTTTAGAAATATAGGAAAACTGAAGAATAAGCCGACAAGATAAAAAAAGTACTCGACACGGCTCATCAGAAATGACTCCAGTAGGGTGGGAGATCTCACACACACACCATTCTGAAAATTTCAACTGACAGAAAAAGAGATGTGCATAACACTGTCTGCAATTACACCCATGACGAGTAGAATTCCACATTTTTAATCACAATCTCTTTGTTCACTCACTGGTAGTGATTTTAAAGAGTCTGGAAAGGACAGTCCCACCCTCATACAGTGCAGAAAAACCATGTTAAGAGGAGAGGCTACACAAGACCTGAAAAAATGTTAAAGTCATTTTTGTGTTATTATCCCCTTTGGACCATAATTCATTTATCAGGATCCACATTTAAGTATCAAGTATCATCAGACAGATGACACTTCATTCTTGGTTATTCTCAGTCAGCCAGTGTTGTGTTCCAACTACATTGGCTAATCTCTAGTTTTTGTAAGCCAGTGAATATTTTAGTTAGGATTAACTTGATTAAGTGGCCAGAGGCCTTCTTCAGTTTACGTGCATGCTGAAGAAGCCTCTGGCTGAAAGCCAGAGCATTTGTGCAGCATTATTTTTCCTGTGCTGATGAATGAGGAAACCAAGAGTTCAAAACCTTCCGACTAAGTTAATGAGAACAAACCTTTTCTACTTTATGTAACAAACGGTTTGGTTAAACACACCAGAGCAAAGAGGACAGAGATGCATTTTCATAGCTTCGGTAAAATCTTGTTTTTTTCGGGTTCAATGAATTGGCATTTTTCATCCTCAGGAAGAAAACTACAAATCATTCGGGTGACATATTGTCGCTGTCCTGTGAAAACCATGTAATTCCAAGATGTCAACATTTCACGAATGATGGAAAAACAGCCTTGCTTTCAGACAATACACTGTTCAGGTAACCGGGTGGGGTTGTAAAATTGTTCATTCAACTTAAGAAGAAGGGGGGTTCCCACAAATCATCAAGGACTACTTACTTTTGGTTTGATTGCCAAATGTGGGGATGCATGGTTTTCACAGCGGAGATATATACGTATATTGTCTAGCAATCAAAATCAACACAGATATAGTGTTCACAAAGAAGTCGTTAATTCAGGACAGGCATCTACATGTGCACACTGTAGAAAATAGTCAAGTACTAGATAATAAAAATACAATAGACAAAGAAGAAAAACATTCAAATTAAGCAGTGATTCAAAATAAAAGAAAGAAATACATGAATGCATCTCCATTAAAATAGCATACATGAATCTAAATTTTAAAAGGCAGGCATGGCTCTTCTTTTCCACATTGTGATTTCATCATCTGATTCCTAAGATGTGGACATATGGATGTTGGAAGCCTGAATAACCTTTCTAAGGATTCTATCTCGACTGTCATGATGAGTGCCCTGTGAGCTCGCTGATTTTATGCACCCTTCCTACGCACTACATACTCATATGTACATCATAAAAAAAAAAAACATATGCGCAGAAGAGTTAAAAGATAAAATTGCATCAGAATTAAAAGGGGTTCATCTCTCTTCTCCTTTCTTTGATGTCTACCTGTGAACCATTACCTCACGAGAATAGCTGTGCACTTCCCTTCAGTTCTTTATTGATTGAACCCACGAAACATAAAAATAATGAGTTGGTTGAGCAGTGTGGAGTCGTGACACACAAGTTCAGTGTAGGTTTATATAAACCTTTGTAAGAAGTTAAAAAGATAGAAAACACCATACAGAAGAATCAGCAAAAGTTATATGTCCTAGATGTCTAATTCCTACTTTTTAAAGTACATCTACATTCAGGTGAATGGTTTGTTTTTTTAGGCTAAAATTACATTTTAATTGAAATGTTGCATGATGTGCATATTTAGCTATTAGATGCTGCTGCCAGTGATCTGTGATCTTCTACATTGGCCAGATTTGACTCCTCCTCACAGTTTAAATGCCAAAAGTTAGCATTTAAGCTAATTGTCTGGTAAAAGGTCAATAGGCATTTCAAAATGAGACACATGGTGGGTGTTTATTAAATGTGCTGGGAGCTGCTAGTGCTTAAAAGAGCAGTCCCAGGCCAAGCCAACGTCTTCCTCCTCAAGGTTATAGCTTGTGAAGTCCATTTATGGCGTGTTGTCAAAGACGTGGACAATGCTGTCAGAGCTGTTATTGTTTTGGGCATTGACTGTAAAGACCAGTCAAGGGATTCAGTAAATCTGTCAGGGAATATAGTGATTTTGTATGAAGAAACGGCAATAAAGCTGCTTTTGGAACCACTATGGGGTTCACAAGTTGTTCCAAATGGTTCAACTATTCGTTTCCTACACATCCAATTATTCTAAGTGCACCCAGATAAAAGAAAAACAACATTTGAACACATGCTGCTATAATGGTGCCCTATACCTTTCTTCTGTGGAGTGTATGTTTCTTTCTTCTAATCACACTAATCACAATTACCACAGTTATAACTCTAAATACCCTTGCAATTACAGATTAGACGGTAGCAACCACTTAACAATTTACTTAAGTGGTCAGAGACACTGTATCAATCACGTAGTGCCACCCTAGTTGCCAAAAAAAAACAGCTAATAACAACTATCTGAAGATGTCCCAACACCCGCATCAAACACCTGAGCAACCATCAAGCCATGCCCGACTAAATATTCATACCACCACAGCGACCAGATGCAAACCTGAACAGCTAGAACATACCTGCAACAACCTAGCAGCCGCTTCAAGCTATGCCCTACCAGCCAAACATTTGGCCATGCACGGCTTAAAGGTTGACGCTAAGGTATTTTGCATATATAACTACAACAATTAAAAGTTACTTCAAGAATTGTATCCTTTTCTAAGTATAGAAAATAATCTAAAGACCATCTCAGTGTGTCTTTGTCGTCTGCTCGTGTTTGTTGGAAACCTAGATATATAGAATAATATGTGATGGTTATATATATTGCACTTTCCAGAAGAAGAAAAAACAACACTATTTTGAAGCTGACTGAGTTATAGGAACAATAGAGAAGATCAGCATAAATCCTACCAACATGGGACTCAATGCAGACCACAGCCAGTGACCTAACTGAATCAAAACGTTTAACCTCAACCAATTTTATGTGCGTAGGAGGACAAATTTTTATACATGCACATGACTGGTTTGATCTGAGAGGAATGTATTGTTCACTAGGGGATGAAATAAGACTAAATGTTACACTTGAGCTAGCGTTCATGTCAAAGGGAAAGCTGTGAGGTGAATGAAATGATTGGCTCTTATTATAAATGTATTTCAACAGCATAAAACTAAAGTAAAATATCTCTATTAACTACACGCCTCTCAATAAGCTGTGTGAAGTGCTATCGCTTTAAAGAGCACTATGAAGAGCACTGTGATTGTTGAAGAAGTTGCACCATCAGTTCTCTAATTAAATGCAGAAACGATAATTGCTCTTGAAAGAACGTATTTTCAGGAGAACTCTCAACACCTCCTGTCACACTTTGTCCACACACAAAATGCACACACACACTAATATATTTTGGCCCAATGCAAAACCAATTCGGAAAAGCTTTTCCACTCTATTGGGATTATTATCAAGCCAAAAGAAAGAATCTTTTCCAGGCCTGTCATCTATCAATTGGGTGTTCAAGCAGTCTTCAAAGCACAAGGCTAATACGTTTGGTGCGTGACAATAAAGCTTTTCCCAAAACCTATAGAGTCCTTTGAGTAAGTGGCAGCGGAAGACTTAAAAGTGTTTCTTTGACAAACCACTTAGTTCTCTGATTTTGGAGGACGAGTAATGATTCCTTCAGAGAGAGGAAATAGAGGCGGGGGGATGATAAAATAAGCCTCTGTGATTCTCAGACTGGTTTTAATAACCTGCGTAAACTCCAATAAATCAAAGAAACAATCACGCTATTCAAACACTTGACCTCAGTTACACAGGCTTTCATCATTCTTTTTCCCTAGGGTGACTGTCACTGCAAGCATGCTTCCCTTATGCTAATTATTAGTTGTAAGACATAACTCGTTTCACTTAAAAGAACATTACCACTAATGGGTAAAAGTTGCTATTTGCATCCACTGACATATGATCTGTGAGTAAAGCGCTAGAGGATTCGTTTTAAAAGTCTTTAATGCGATGAAAACATTCTTGAGATACATTCTGATGGACTAAAAATATCAGAGATATATACTATATTATACAGTTTACCTTCATGGAGATTGCTTGCTTTCTCGCTCATGTCTGAATGGTTTGCACAGTTCATGCAACTGTTTTGTATTTAGGCTGGGTCTTTGAACAAAGCTTTAAGAGAGAAAGAAAACGATTAAGACAGCACGTGTCTATCACCACAGAGAATCGTACTGCGTGTCCCCAGAGGATTGGAGAACAAATCTACCCCCGGCCCAATTAAAAAAAATGCACTGACATTCATTCTTGAGAATGCACACGTCTCCCTTGTGCAACTAAGAGTATTTTATTTATGACTATAGATGTCCTTTACTTTTAGAGGATAAAATGGAGTTGACCCCGCTGCCCTGTAATGTCAAACATTACTGTGCAGCATGTGGAAAATATTGATATGCCGGGATTGTTTACCTTGCAGATGAAGCTTGCTCTCAGGGCTCTGCAGAAGGATTGAGCTGACTGAGTCCAGATTGTCATAGCTACTGCATCCCAGGGGCCCCGTCCTCGTCTCTGTCACCTGCGAAAGAGTAAAGACTGAAATGAAATGACCATTTGAAGCAAACAAATGCACTTGTGCCATTTGTTCCAATGTGTGCGTGTGTTTGAGAGTGCAAACATCTGCATGCACATGATGTGCATATAGGAGTGGACGCATTTTCACTTCTTAGTCTTCACAGTGTGCAGTACTCTGCTACACGCTACACTTTAAGACAACATATGCAAGACCCCCCTCAGCCATTAACAATGTCAGGCGGTAGTAAGATGTTAACATCTGCTCATCACTGCTGTCAGTGGATAATGTAACAGTATTAGACACAGACTTAGATTTCCACATGTGCTAATTGCACTGAGTTAACACAACAGTCCTGTGGCCCACAGACACAGGAATATTGTGCAGTGACAGAATGTCTTGCTACAGGTTTTCACACATGTAACATGCTTCATAATCTCTGCAGTTTTCCCCAAGACTACTAATTTCCAACTTGTTGCAAAGATGTTATTTCTTTGAGACAACTTTAAAAAACTTTTCATTTTGAAGGAGCAAAATAAATGGTGATTGTTCTTGAACTATGTTCTTGTTGTGTTCCATACAACAGCCCTGAGACTACAGCAGTGGTTCTTGTTCCCCATCCACAGACCTATGTCTAAAGAAGTAATCACGCTATTCAGTTTTGCAGAGGCTGCTTTAATAGATACAGCTCACACATTTGAGACCTTGGGAGAGATTGCGCTTGAAAAGAAAGGAAGGAGAGAAATCTCTCCTCTTTTCAGTTGCCTCCGCTCATTAGGTTCTTCATGGTAGCTCCTAATAGTACTTTGACAAGGTTCCAAAAAGCTAAAAGAGATCAGCAAAGGAGATTAAGGGAGATACAAAATTAATTTGACGAAAAGCCTTCAGTGTTTCTTGCAGGTCTTAGTTGAGCACACAAATGAAAAAAAAATGCCAACGTGAACATGTCGCAGACTTATAATTTGAACATGCCAGAAGACATGTTTTGACATCTATTTTGTTTATGTTTAAGTACAGAAATAGATTGTGTATCTGTAATGGTAAGGAGAAGTTTCTTTAGTATTATACTGTATTGTGTTTAGTACTGTCGACAGAGTGGGGGTTTTCTGCTTCACCAGTGGCACATGAGCTGAAGAATGTGTGATCAGCATGTGTCTGCCGCAGGTGTTGAAAGGGATTTTCTCGGCCACTTGGGGGCAGCGGAAACAAGCTGTTATCACATTATTGACATACCGTGGCGTCACCTTTTAGGTTGATATGGTGAATTTGTTAGCAGCAGTACCATCCATTTAGAGTTTTGTTTCTTGGTGAGTCTCCACTAACTCCTTTAGCCATCAAACGCTTCACTATGTTTTCTAGTTTTGTTTGTCAGCCATTCGGTGCTGGTAGGTAGTGTGCAGTGGTTTTATCATAGCTTTCTCACTGAAAACAAAAGAGCGAAACAAACAGTAAAGCTGCAGGCCAGAAAAACCAAAACAATGAGCTGAAAGGCGCTATGTTCCGCCATACAGAACTGTAGTGACAAGTGTTCATTTTCTGTGCCCGTGCGACCCACTTCTGATAAAATATGCATGTGATTCACTGCTAATATAAAAACGTTGAATATAGCTGCTTTGAATTTGAACAGGAAATCCCAGAAATGGGAAAGAAAATAGAAAGGACAAAAAGATAATTGCAGAACTAATACTAAATTAAAATCTCACCTTAGAACTGGACTAATGTTCCTCAATATGTTTTAAAGACAGTTTTTAGCTTTGTCTAGGAAATTACCGTACACTTATATGAGTAGAGGGCTTGGGTGCAGATGGAGGGTGTTCCAAACAGATCCAAAGGAGGGGAGAGGGGCCAATTCGGACACCGACGATGATTTAACTACTTACTTCTTTGCTTAATGCAAGTCATTCTGCTCTCAGTACATCAGCTGTCAGAAGCACCCATTTACACCAAAACCAACAATTGACCAGCTACTTGTACTCGAAACGAATTACTGAAATCTACTTAAGACTAAATTGGGGTCTTGAGAAAAGGCTTCACGCCTCAGGCTTCACCTGACAAAAACATCACTTTGTCAGGTAAACAACAATGACCAATGTGAGTAAGATGTCCACCTCCTATGGCCTCAGTAACTTGAGCATTCTACACTAGTGTGTGTGTTTGTTTGTGTGTTTAAATGACAGTACGGACCCATTACTCCCATCTTTAATGTTGATACTGCACCAGATGGTGGGCTGACAAGCAAGAAATTAGACAGATCTTACCCTTGGCATCAGGCTGTTGGGGGGGGAAATGCAAAATCATGGGGAGACAAACTCCGTTACAATCTTAGTTTCAAGAATAAATTCAGCTAATTTTCATCAACCGCAGACACATAGTATTCACATCCCAATGCTGTAACATGATTTCTGTATGTATTGTGTCATTTTATCACAATAAATCTTTTAATCTCTGGGTGGTAAAGTGGTACTATCAATATGACAGTGGTACTGTCGCATTCTTGTTGTGCAAATTTGAATGACAATAATAAACTCAATACGGAGTGCCATAGAAACATCAGTTATAGAAATATGTCTCAATGCTATTGTAATGTTAGAAACTATAAAAAAAAATGCTGTATGTTAAAGTCAGTGTAATGTCTTAATGCAACCAGTGCTCTTTAACAATGTTTCCCCAAATGCACATTTATGTTTACTATAAGGGCAATTTTACTCGAATAAAAGTTGATTGCATTTAACTGAAAACTGTATATGAGACATACATGATTATCTTATTGCATTTTTTACTGGAACAACTGGTCCACACTTTGCATGTTCCCGTCTTTATTTCTTCCCAGCCAAGCAATGGACTTTAAAATGCACAGCATGGCCTTGCATAAAGTGTATGTGCAGATTGATTACAGAGCTAGACTTGCCTATCACACTCCACCATCTTGATGGCTGCTGACGGTGCTCTTTTTCCTCCATTTTTGTTGTGCTTATCGCCAAATGAATTACTTCCTTCCAAAGATTGTGTTGCATGATCCACGGGGACTGAGACAAGTGACTATCTGTCCTCTGTCACCATCGGACATTTTCTCAGGTGGCAAAGCAGGCATACTCACAAACTACATTTGCAGTTGCACACAAATCACACACTCAAATGGATGTGCATAAACATGAGTGCAGCTTGCCAGCGCCAGTTTACCATACAGTCATTTTTCTTCAAGAATTATTATTCCAAGTTGGGAGCAGACATCCCCAGCTTTATGGATTAGAGATTGACCCTTGTAATCTGAATGACTTTAGGAGGGCAGTATGCTGCGCTTGTTCGGCTCTCTCTTTTCATTCTCTCCAGCACACGCCATAAGAGTGCTGTGCACCAGATTATGAAAATGGAGTATAACGCAATAAAAATACAAGGAGCAATCAAAGGACTGAAGTGGGCCGAGGGGGATTTAGAGGATTTGGATTATTAAGCAGAACATAACAGTGGAATCCCAGTGGGCCCAGACTGAATCACAGCCCACAGTGAAACCACGGTTCTGGAACATCCTCTCTAATTGTCATCTGTCATCAAGAAAATCATCTTAGGAAGTAAATAAGAAATAATGCACATGAGATCCTACTTTTCTTCTGTTTCTATATTTTCTTGTTGGCAACCAAATGTGCATTTACTATTCCCCAAGTGCCAAATGTTGGGAAAACTAAGTTTCTCCTCTTCTGGGATAAATTCTTTGTTTTTCAAAATGCTAAAAATTCACCCTGGTGACATGCATGCAATGCAGCTGCAGTGTATCGGTGGTGTGTAGGTGGAATATGTGGGTTTTGGACATGTGTTTGTGTGTGTTGAGACTCAATTACATCACTTCTTTCTTTTCATATTAAAATGAATCATATATGAGCTTGTCTCTGTCAGTTACATACATCATCAGTAGTACTGTAGTAGAAGCACACCAGCTAGGTATTGAGACCTCAAGCATATTATGCACTTTTCTCAAGCAATGCTCTCATTATACATATCCTATAATTAGAGTAGAAATGTTTATCACTTCAATGGATTCAAAGTGGCTCAGTTGATCCAGTCTCGTTAGGAACCCCTAGCAAGCAAGACACTGAATGCACTGTATACTGTATTTATCTTACAATTGATGCCAGCCCTGTCCATTGTTTAAGCACACAGGCCTATTGACTTGTATGGTTGACCTTTACGATGCACCTGCCTTTAGTAAAAAAACGGCAATTAAAAATCTCATTAGGATCCTGGAGTTTGACCATTTATAGCTCCTGAAATGCAGAGTTTGGAACTGTCAACAGTCAACATGGGAGGCAAAGGTCGACTTATGACCGAGAAAACACATGCTGTTGTTACACCAAGCGCTACAAATATTCTAACAGAGTAATTGCAAAATGGACTTACATTATCTTGGAGCGCTATGAATCATCAGGGATATTCGCAGGCCTCTCAAAACATAAATTGTGAGACAAATGTCACAGGACTCAATCAAAATATCAGTTTCTTCCCAACATGTTTCATGGAAGTTTTATGCAAGTTTTGCACATTTGCATATATCTGTATCCTCGCGTATTAATACAAAATTCAGTAATATACACTAAACTAAATAACATTGTACTATAATGTAAAATCAAAGGGCTTTACATTTCTATAAACTAAAGTACTAGCTGTATATTAGCACTGCAGCACTGTGAGAATGGAGGAGGAGAAATCATATGCATTCGAAATCACGCTTGGATGTGTGTGGTATACGTCTCAGTTGTACAATAAAACCTCTTTTCACCAACTTCATTAAAAATATCACACCATATGGAGCTCTCGTTAATTCTATAATTCCTGCAACTTGTGATGGGAGCAGTCTCTCGTTCACTTCTGATTTTCAAACCACACTGAGAGGAGTATACTGCATTTCTCAGCAAGCAAACCTCCCATCATACTCTGTCCCCAAGTTGCATTTCAACTTGAAAGGCCGAGAAAAATAAAAAGGTGGTTTGAAGCTATGTGAGATAAAGAAAACAATGGATGAAGGCAATATGATGTGTGAGTGGTATACGGGGAAGAATACTGTGAGGTTGAACTGTCTTCATTACACATTGCCTCTGCTGAGCCCTCCTAATACGCCCATCACCTGCCATTCTGTTAATGACTTACTATTTCTGGATACACAGACGTGCTCCTCAGTAATTCTCAAAGCCTGACACTGGAAGATCTCTGAGGACATTCTTTTCTGCCTTGTTAATATCATATATATGGCTACAGTGTAAGAGAGGGATAAGAGAGAGGGATATTTTTGCCTTAGAGGGATAAGGCAACAATATTTGAGGAACACATGTAATAGCTCATTGCTCTGATATTTCTATAGCCTTCCTTGTAATTTAGCATTCTTTGGAAAACACTAAATGTGTCTGTAAAAGCCATTTCTTATGTAACTCATTTGTTTTGAATGACACCGAGAAAATGAGCAACTTTGGGGTATTTTTAATAACTGTGGCACCCTCAAGTGCACAACTGAAGCAACACTGCGTGTAATTCTGCTTGCTTGTGGCAAATGAAAACTAGATATAAACTGCTCCAAACCTACAGCAGTCGACAAAAATCTGGATCATATGACTGGACTGTGAAATAAGAAATAGGATAGCATGGCTGTGGCTGCTACACTACCAGCACCCACAGCACTGCGGCATCATCAGGAAAAAATGCATATTGAGCGCTGGTGTGAATCAGAAGTAACTATATGGATAGGTGACCTTACGATGGATGCAGTAAGCACACTCTCCAGTAGGAATGCACACTTGCACACTTCACGCGTGACTGAATATACAGTTCACACGCCACATGCACACTCATGCGCAGCCGCGATAGCATGCAAGCCTGTATACACAATTCCTAATCGAACTTTATCTTGCATATTTCGAAAGGAAGGCACTCACTCATAAAAAAGTTGTTTTTTTTCCATTAAAACACCCCATTGGGTATCTTATTTTCATTTCTAAATGACCCTCCCTCCCCACTGGAGTCCTAGCTTTCAGCAATCATGTTCAGCCACACAAAGTGAAACAACCACATGCCATTTATTTCTATCAGCAAGGTATGATTTTGTTCTCAGTGGGAAGGGACCTCTCATTGTATTGACTATTTTCCTTCTCTTTATGCTGAGAACCCCACTGAAGAAAAGTGGAGGACCATGTCCGCATTATGAAATGATTTATTTTCGCCCGCTACAGAATTACTAAATGAAGGCATAAGGAAAAATTTGGTACAATAGTGGGAAAATTATCAGAGCTGTGCAGCCCAGTGGTTAGGCGTAGCTGCGGCAGAATTGACAATGATGATGAACACAGATTTTGGCACAAAGGGTAACTGAGGAGTGATTTATGAATCAGTAAAAAAGAAAATACCCCTATGTTGAATGGCTTCTGTGATTTATTTTTGCTATTTAATAAAAGAGCTGCGATACATTCATAAATAAATGATGTACAGAATGATGTATGTGTAAAATGTATATTTGCTCTATTTTTGACTTTTATGTGGTCGTCATTGCACAGCAGCGGTTTAAGTTCATATTTTTTTAATCCACAAGGGGAACAAGAAGGCATTTGTTTCAGCCAATGTTTTTCTGGATAGGTGGGTCTCAGGTAAATAACAAGGCTACGATTCTGCTGAAGGCGCCAGCAGCACAGTTGTGATATGTTTTGGTTTTGATTAACGTTCACATGTAGCTAAGACCTCTTAAGTAGCGCAAAGGCTCAGGGAGACAGAACGGAGTATCAAGGATGAAAGGTTTGATAAATTCAGCCAGCCACTGTGCACGCAGTCTATCAGCCCTCACATTTAGTGGCAAGCAATTGGACATAGCCCACACAAAGGACGTGCACACGCAGAGAAAGCTATTCTTTCCTGTTCAAGCATCACTTTTTTGATATTTTGGTTATTACTGATTTTGATTACTAGTGAATTTTATTTAGCAATAAAATCAGTGCTCCTTAGGGACCAATTTTACATCTACGAATGTGTTTTCAGTATTCCAACCGTTGCAGCTCGCACAGCATGTGAAACCTGTAGGAGTCCAATAACAATCAAACAATTGTTTGTATTTCTCACTGATGAAAAGACGACTGAGTTTATAATGAGAACACTTGGCATTACTGCCTGCACAGATGTCTGATGTCATCAAAGACTGATTGTTATATGTCCTGCTGGCTGCCCTGATGTTCACGTAATGTTCGGCTGCTTCATTAGTAGTCTGATAACGACACAGTTAATCAAATAATGCTTGCAAAAATGTTACAAAGCATAAAGGATTTGATATTCCGCAGATACACAATTAATCTAAATCTTCATTTAACGGTGCAATGTGTATGATCTAACCACATGCTCCAAACAAATAGGGGGCAGTATTTCACCTCTACTACACACAATATAAATGTACACTCATCAGTTAAACAGCGAGCAAGAATACGCAAAATACGGCCAAACCACTGACGTAAAATAGATATTAGAGATGAATTATGACCTGTTACACTAGCTCTAAGCAGCTTATAATACATCATTAAAACTAATGACAAGATTTGTTTTAATCAATAAAAATACAATCTTTTATTTCCTAATCATTTGAATTGTTTGTTTTTATTATGAAAAAAACATTATATATTTCTATAGCAAAGTAAAAGGATATCATTTAGAATAGTTGATGGTATACACTGACTTCAGAGCAGTTCAAATGATTTTTGGGACAGTGGCCAAAAAAAAAAGAATTGTCTGGAGGCCTGTAGACCAGCTGCGACAACAAAGGGATTGTATCTGCTCATATGGATCATCAAAGATCATCAAAAAGTATCGGCAGAAAAAAAATCGCGATCAGGGATCTCTCAAAGTTATATTTGCTCCCTTTTTTCTTTTGAGAGTGCTCCCTGTGTAACAAGGGTTTAATTAACGAAGATTTCTGACCGCATTTGTTTGCTTGATATTCAATCAATTAATGAATCAATCAATCAAACTTTATTTTAGACTCAGGGTCCAGATAAGACAAATAATTAAAGTCCCCTCTTTGTATTCTGTACCTTCTTGCAGACAGTGCACGACAAATCATACACAGGCATTATATGCCTTTATACTCTATGAGAAGCCATTGGTTTTGCAGGTGTATTTCCTGATGAAATTTGGTCGACAACTACTTTGATTTGGTATCTTTCTTGTCCATTACATTTTAGGTTTTCATATGAAGCTGTGAAGGTGGTTTCTGCATTGTATAGTTGTTGTGTGTTGGAAGTAAGACCATATCACTAAAAGCATAAATCTAGCTGGATCAGAAATTGTATTTGATCTAAAGTTCAAAAGTAATTTGGGGGGCTTATAATAATTTAATATTAAA
The DNA here is from genome assembly GCF_004355925.1 of Anarrhichthys ocellatus. NCBI lineage: Eukaryota > Metazoa > Chordata > Actinopteri > Perciformes > Anarhichadidae > Anarrhichthys > Anarrhichthys ocellatus. Next base: position 4,554,106 of record NW_022280053.1, read on the forward strand.
GTTAAAATACAGTTAATATTAATAATATGAATCGTTCTTAATATATGATACAGGTTCTGGAATCTATTCCCTGATATTTGCCTCAGGCTGATAAGTATCCTTGCTGGAAATCTATCTTAGATGAAGAGAACATACATATTTCATTGTATTTAGTGTCAAGTAAAAAAAAAAAATCAGATAATCAGCAATTTTAGTCATTGCATCGGTAGGTTTGCAATATGTAATTTGCATACATTTGCTTATTAATTTCTGGGCATACATAAATAGTGAATAAAAGAAGTCTTGTGGCTCATTGACCCTCAGGGCATCAAGTAAAAGAATACTGGCTTGTTTTAACATGCTTCTTCTTTAACCACTAGTCTTCTGTATCATTATTATCATCATTAGTATATTTTCTAGTATTGTTACTGTAATTATTAGTAGTACCACTACAGTAAACTTACTGAATGTAATACTTCTAAATTTAAAATGTTCATTCTTCAGAATAACAAAAAGCTATTCCAAAATTCCAATGAAACATTGTTTTGTGCGTTAACTCTATGTATGCAAAATGCTACAAGTCAAGTGAACAAGCAAAGCTGTTGAAGAGCTGGTAAAACAGCCACTCATGAGGCCAAAGTTACACTTGCCTCACAAAATATTTCAGTGAACAAAGTAGAGCTGACTTTCAACATCTAAATGTATAAACCATTTCTGCCGTATTGACACGTGTTTTTCATTCTGATTGTATGTTTGCGCTCCAAAGCAGGTCTCACAGCCATACTGAATCAATATTGGAGGAGCAAAGCCCTTGTTCTCTGTGTTTATAGATCCATGCCTTCTGCTGGACTTTGCCTCCTCTGCACATTCTGATCACTGTCTGTCTGCTGGAGACGTGACTGCTGCCTTTATTCATAGTCGACAGATACGGGAATGCAAGTTCAGCCTTCGATTACGTTTTGATGATCTATCCGACAATTTTTGCACATTTTTAGAGAGCACTCAAAATTAAATCAAATTGAAGATATCTTTATCCACAAAACATGTTGCACATGATCTGCTGCTACTTCTTTACTGCATCACCTCTCATTTCGTCTATATTTAATGTTATTTAAATTCTCATGATGGTGCTTTCTGAAGACATAATGATTACACAGTATGTACATCAATAGTTTGAAGGTTGTGATATTTATGTGAAATGTTGCACAATTATGTAATTATTAAATGCCAATTATGCGCGTTGCATTAAAATCATCGTACACAACTTGTACCAGCCTTGCCAAAAACGTCCTTTGTGCACATTAAAATTGTCACTTTTTCGCCATGCATATGGCTCTCAAGTTTTAGGCAACGCAAATTATAGTAGAGAGGATAGGGGAGAGTTTTCTTTGGAGAGAAGGTGCCCTGGACTCTAATCCCAGCGTATTACAAAACTGTCTGCTGCTTTTAAATGAGATGAGAAGAGTTAATGTGATTGGCCATTACTGAAGGTTGCACCAACTCTATCCTTGGCTAATTTATTCCTGAACAATGTTTTTATCCCTATTTCACCCTTTCCTCTATTTTCCACATTCATATTCTACCTGTAGTCACTAAAGTATGTTTGCACCCTTATACACATGGATATATAGTATCCTGGCGCTACAGTGACTCACTATCACCTCTCGATGTATAAGTGATATTAAAGGACAGGCCGGGTTGGGGCTAGCTGGTTAGCATTCTCAATTCAGTAGATATCTCTGCATTGCAATCAAGGTCGCATTAAAGAACCATTGGCCCCGAGGCGATGCGTTTTTTAAAGGCCCTACCCCCCGAAGCACCATCACAACTCAACTATTGCCCCTGTCAACCTGCACAAACATCAGCCGCATATAACTTGAATAAAATACTGTATCGACAATCCCTCATATGTTTATGACTGTAGTAAAGAAAGGCTGCAGACTACTTTGACATAACGTCAACACAGTAACCTCTTCACATTCTGTTGATAAAGTTCATTTTTTTGAATGTTTTAAACTAAAAGTCAGACGATGCACATTTCACCTTTAAAGCGCTTATCTTTAAAAAATAAAAAATAAAAAATGACAACAGAGCAATTACACGCACTGAACCTGGAGCTTTCAGGGACCTTGGGCCAGTTGGCCACTATGCTTAGTCAGTAATTGAGACTGAAAGTGTGCACCGTTAAGGACAGAAAATGTGGAAAAACTTGAATTCAATGTAAGAGACATCATCAACATTTATACCGGTATAATTACGTATCCTTAATCACACTCGTTCCAAGGTATGTTAGGTGAAGTTAATTATATTTATAGCCCAACATCACATCCTCCCCTCTAACAGGGGAAACCTTTGAAGAAACCATAGGAAAAGCAACTGAGCTAAGTAATTATGTGTGCAACCATTTCTACTGTACACCTACTGTACGCCATATGTGTACACAGCCATGTTTGTTTTGCTTGATAGAGCAAGCCTGTTAAATTGCTATTTCTTCCTGTTAGAAGAGTAAGAGACTAATTGTGAGTTTCAAACAAGTCATTACTAACTCTCAGAGGATGCTATACCCGATAGGTGAAAGCTATCTTGCATGCCTGAATTCCCATTAACTAAATCCCAAATTGACTCAACCACCAATCCATTTCCAGCTCGTTTTCCAAACTCAGACAAAGCCTCACCTCTTGACATATGCTTCAGGTCCATCGGCCTTGATCAGCAGACATGCAGTCCACTCAGCTTTGCAGTAACTTTGTGTGTGTGTGTGTGTGTTGTATGGATACACTCTCCTCTCAACACCTACTGCCTTCCTTTTCCTCAGAAACTGACTCAGCAACCACTGTCAGGTCTGCTTAATTTTGTCATGGTTGACTTCCTGGTACCTGGAGTCTCATCTGCCAGAGCCCCTTAATCCACTTGTCACTCACGACAACTAAAAGCTAGGACGGTGCTCCTCGAATGAAGAAAGGGAGGTAGCACATTGGTGGGTGTATTGGAGAGTTGGACTGGAGGTTGTTTTGTGCGGATGTGTGGGCATGCACAGGTGCATGGCAGCAGCTGTGGGAGTTTCAAACTTATGAAAAATATCAACACTATTCAAAATCTATACCAAGAGGAAGCCAGTAAATCCTTCCAAAGAAATAAAATGCATAATTCTACAATGTGAGCAACAAGTTTTATAATACTCAACAGGGGAAAATGTATTGAGTAATGAATGACTTGGTGTCTACCTCATACCTTTAACAGTTACATGTTCCCTTTTACATTGCTGTCAAATGCAGTTAAAACATTTATGGTTTGATTCTTTGACATCTTTTTTTCCACTCTAATTTAAAATGCATTTTATCAATGCTTTACTTTGCCAGGCCCGCTGGCAATAAGGGCACCGGGCGCGAAGCTGTTGCCCTAGATGAAGACACGGAATGAGGATTGGCAGAATGGGCAGTCCTGAGGATGTTTGGTGATGTAGAGAGAAGAGATAAGTTTAAATTAGTTTTCATGGATCATTGTAGTGCTCCAGGATGCGCACACCACCGCTGATGTGCACTACAAAACAAAGTAGCAGTTTGGGTGGAATACTTAGAATAACTACGCAGTTTGGATTGTTATTGTGCAACAGTATTATGCTGATTGTGCATGATTTGATTCTGTATCTGCACATTGCTTTCAATGTGTTTTTTTGAAATTAGTGAAACTTATAGAATTTCTGATTTCCCCAGACAGCTGAATTCAATCGAATGAAAAATAAAAGACAGACAGAATGCTACAAACCATTAATCTTTAATTCAGCTGAGATTTGAATGGCATTATAGCACATTAAAATGGTATTTTGATGCTAATGCTAACAGTGGAAAACGTGTGAAAAATACCAACTTTCTTGTCCTGCACCATATCAATTATATAGAAATCCCAGGATTCAGATCAGATGTGTCAAATTACATCAACAGACATTTAACCATTATGTCAAAATGTCATTGAGCCAAACTTTCCTTTGTGTCTTTCTTTTGGTCAAATTACTTTAAGAATACTGGACATCAATTAAGTGCTCCAGAGCCCAAATTGGAAAATCTCAATCTGAAGTAAGACTCAAGTAGTAAAAGTTCAAATGATCTTTCTTTTCTGCGATATTTACAGCACAGGAAGTGATGCACTGCTACTGCTATATTTTACAGAAGGTAGACAACATTTACTGTTGCAGGATGTAAGTCTTTACAATCCTGTGGCATTCCAATTTCTCTGTGGCGCCGCCTATTCTGCTCCTGCAATCTGCTTTCTGCTAAGACCTGTGTGATTGGAGACTATCACATGCTCACCAGAGCTTGAAATCAACACCAGCTAACTCACTTAAAATTTGAATGTGGCAAGTAACACAATTCTAACTGGAGCATTGTTTGCTGGGCTTCTCTGACTCTGCTTCCATATCAACAAAAACCTTCACTGGTACTGAGGTTTCCACAGTGTGTTCTTTAATGTATTCTCTCCCACTTACTTGTTTAAAAACAATTTTTTACTGCACAACTGACTTATTGTCTATTCCTGAGTTTTGTGTTTATGATTGTAAGGTATTGTGAAATGAATGAAGTGGTATGCTTTCAACTGTTTCATTGCAGCAGTGCACGCCAACATATTGTAGTCAGAAATAGACTGATACATTTCACAGTCAGTAATCAACACTTGGCTCCTCTGGGTTATCCGGGTTCCTACAGCTATACTGCTGACTTGTTAATCAAGTTGACATCTTCACACAACAAAACATCCCAGAAGCAGAGCCTGCACACCAAGGTTCACTCCAACTTTTATTCCGGCGCATGTTTTGCCTTGCGAACTAGGTGCATATGAGCAAGGTCAAAGCAGACAGAGGATGTTGTCCTGGGGAGTATTATTTATTTGTCATACAGGCACACACATGGAATTGTCATGCTTATCCCTGCCAGTTTGGTAAAGGAGTGATTCACTATCAGGAGCTACGTAGGGCCTTGGTTGTTGTGGCCATGCTTTGCTTTAACATTTACTTTTTCTTGCGATAATACTATCTCAAATGCTTTTATTTCAGCAAGCATTTGGCAAAATGTATGGTAGAGATGATAAAAAGGTAATTACCTTCCAACATTATGAGAGTGACTGTAATAATCAGATGACAGCTATGCTTTTGTGTGTTTACATGCCATTTCATAATGTGATACCAAGGGCAAGTCCAGTTGGCAGGAGGTAGAACGTCAAGCCCTGCTCGATGCAATATCATTATTATAAATTGCCTGATTATTATTATAAATAATGAATCAATATAGAGAGTTGTTTTGTGTTCAGTTCTGTATTTGCATGAGTTTTAAAGCTAAACCTTATTCCAAGCTGATACCACCTCCCTCTTCACCTGAGACAAGAATTAACATTTGGCTAATTACTGGAACATGGTCACAAGAGGGGTATTCCAAAACTCTGACCTGTGGGGTATCACTTGATGTTATACTTTACAATTGCTTTCCCTAGCCGCATCACCTCAGTGTCCCTGGGTGAATGAGCATGTGAATGACCACAACTGGCAAGCAGTCGCATGCAGTAGACTCACACAGCTTAGCTATTTTTTCCAAGTCGTCTGACAGCCAGAACAGACGGAGGAGACTGTCTTCCGCAGAAAAAAACCAACTAGAAGGGTTATTTGTTTAAATGCCAAAATCTATGCGCCCTGTTCCTGTTGTCTATGTTCACGGTATACTTATTTTCAGAAACTATTGGTCACATTGTTTTTTGTTTAAAACCGGCGCTCATATGACCCTGGCATGTGATGAATTATATGCACAAGGGAGGATGTGATTAGAATTACAGAGACTGCCATTCAGGCACATGCAAATCAATGTATCCTCCGGCCTGTGGAAGCAGCGGTTTATTTTCATCACACCTACTCCTTTTTTACGAGTACATCTGTGAAATATGTTAATTATATGAGTTTGTGTATTAAAACTAGCTTATCTGTATGATGCTACCCGACAACTTATGCTAATATCTGTTTTCTCTCATTAGTAGAAGTGGATGTCGCACTATACTGTAGCAGGAAATCTTTAGGAGGAAGATTAGGCATACAGAGAGAGTTTCACCAAAGTGAAAAGAACCTTGCCTAGAACCTTACCACAAAGGTGGCAGAGCAGAAAATACAATATTTTTTGTAACACTCATTTTGAACACAGTTTGTTTTGTAGGGTACTCACAAATACCTACTGTGCTGTTTTGTCTAACTAAGGTGAAATAGCAAAGAATACAGAAAATAATATATCTTATTGTCCAAGAAAAAGCATAATGTATTTCTATTTCTATTTTATTCATTTACTGAATACAATTTGTATTGTGAATACCCTGCATATGAGGAGAAATATTATTTCTCAGGTAGTGCATCTGTGTTTCATCGTACAAAATGACTCGCTAAATATGTGATTGTATATACGTGTGCACTGACCTTGATGGCATTGGTGGAAATTTGGATCTCATGCAGCTTCCTCATCGTCCCGTCACGGTCAATGAAGTAGGACGAGGCCAGCTGATGAAGGGCTTCCACGTTCTGAGTAGCGTTGGCAAGCTTCCTGTCCAGCTTGTTTTTGGCCAGGTACATAGTCAGTGCCTCCTCTCCTACAGGTAGCACAAGGAAATGGAAATATATTTAGGATTATACATACTTACAGTCTTGAAAGTGTTGGGGAAAAATATAATAAATATATATACAATATACATAATATAAGTCTTTAAGGACTCAATTGAAGAACTTGATTTAAGGTGCAGTGAATAAATAATGCGAGTGTACCGTTCATATCTGCGAATTGTCCATTATCTCCACAGACAATGGAGGTCTTAACAGGAAGGATAAGTCAGAGGTCTAAATACCAAGGCAAGCAATTTCAGCTTGAGAAACCAGATGCCCCAGTTTTCCAGGAACAGTGTCTGTATTCACTGCTTCATCCCCAGCTGGCACCATCCCCAGAAATGTCCCCAGATTTACCCCTATTGAGATGGCATTATTTCCAGGAGAGGTCTAGTGATATATAGAATTCTTACCTCAATACCACAGGAATGTTATCCCGTGGAGAACAAATATATCACATCCGGTATCTTTTTTTTTTTTTTTCAGCTACCCCAGGCAGGGAAACATCAAATTGAATATAAAAAGACAAATAACAAAATAACATCACCGATTACAGAGATTCAATTAGTGCAGAGAAAATTAGTAAAATCTGAATGAGCACAGGAGGCCGGTGTGGAGCCACTTTAGGAGGAGTGTACCTGTTTGTGTCCTGTGGCATTTTGTGGCATGTTCCCTGATTACCATAGTCCAACTGTTTGTCTTCTGGATGATAAAAAAAAATCACTCGGGCATGGTTTAATGAAATTACTGACCCTGTCTGGTGATACCAACACTGCCTGGAGAGGTGTCAGAACACTTTTTTCTTTTCCATTTCCCACTTTATTTTAATACTGAATACTTCTATTTCTATTTTCTCCCACGATGCTTTTAAACCACAGAAGAATATTCCACATAGCAAAGCTGTTGTTTCTTAAATCAACAACCATCTGTTTGGTGTCCTGCTGGCATAACTATCTGCCAGAATTAAGCCAATGAATAAGCCATTATTGTTGCTGTTGCTGTTGCGGTTTCTGAGATAACTCTCTGTAGATTTGAGTGAAGTGAAATTCTTACACATTTGCTGAAGTAAAGAGGTAGTGCTCCCACCTCTAGTGTGAAGTTATTTTAACAATCCCCATCCCCTGTCAAAAGGTCACAACTACTGTGAATGCACACAAAAAAAAATCAGCATGTCTCTAATCCCTCTCTCTAAATTTATAAATTCAGTACTATGCCCAGCATTACCATTTGAGGGGTGAGAAATGAAAGCCCACAACACGCACCCTCACTATATTTGTGCACAGTGGATGTCAAGTTTGAATGTCCACAGGAAAGCAGTGTGGGGTGGATTGTATTAGAGTGAACCACTGACCTTTCTGTAAGCGTCTACCACGAAAGAACACTTGAGTCAGTAAAAGGGCCAAATATTTACAGAGCACCAAGACGATCCCTCTGATTTGCATGTCATGCGTTTGTTGACACTCATTCTTTACACATCATATTTTTCGCATCACGCGTTCCAACAAGCAGAAACAGACGCATAAAAAGCAAACAAGCAAACACCAATTTGCTCCCGCAAGCTCACACAAACTTGCCTTTGAAGATTACTGTTCAAATGGCAAACCATATGCTTGGAACTCATTCAAGAGCATGTCACATATGTTCAGGTTTCTAGTGATGTGAATGGTTATTTGGCCCCCAGTGTTGCATTGGAATTGGTCACTTAACTTGTGGTGACCGTGACTAGGGGTGGGTGGGAGTCAGGGCCAATGTCTCATGCCTGGTTAGAGTACAAGCACTTAGGGGACGAGCCCCCATTCACTGATGTTACCATGCTCTCTCCCCCTGGGGGGTTGGCAAAGTTACTTACACACACTAAACTTACACTACTGCACAAGAATAACAGTCCTACATTAAGCCCTTGATCTCCCCCCTTTTTTAAAACTCTCTATTGAGATTTAGTGTGGCATAAAGGAGGTCCTCTGTACATAAATACTAAGTGGTTATTGCTGCAGGACAGGCAAAATCATAACCTCCGTGGCTTTAAAAAAGAAAATCATCTGTGTGCACCTTTCTGTAAATAATACATTGCGTTACATTATTACGGGGTGCCTTGCTGGCGCTCTGCCAGAATGAATCAGCTCACGCAGAGCTTCTGTGTTTGAAGCTGAGAGGTATTCAAAAACAATGGACTGTTTCACCTAAAAGGAGGATGTGTGAAAAGGCATCTCGTACGCATGTACTTCTTATTCCGTTCCTTTTTTAGTGTGCGTGTGCAGGTGGATGTCAACGAGGGTTAGGAGTGCAAGTAGGGTTTTAAAGTAATGGAATGGCTGGGAGTGCTCAATTTGGTGTTAATGGTACGTGTGTGGGTCACTTTATGGACAATGTTAAACTATACGGTTTCATTCTGGGCAGGGGAAAGACTAATTGATTTGTTGTTGTTGTTGTTGTTTTCAAAATACCTTTATAAGCCATATAGATTCATAGAATAAATACACAGAATGTGTTACAACATATCCTGCTTTAAATATGTTATGCAGTTAAACTGTGTATGTTTTCGACATGACAAACGTGTGTATTTCAGAACAGACCCAACAGAAAGCAGTAGAACCCAAGGAGGGCAATATATAGAAACTATAAACTTAGTTTTCTTACCTTAATCGAGAAAACCTGTGATAAACATCACAGGTGAATAACCACTGATTGTTGTAATAATATATCCTTGGCGGTGGATATACTTTCTAAAATGAACAGAATGACTGCAAACACACATTCAAATAAGTAGAGGAATTATTTCGACCAATTTTCTACTCAACTATAACAAGATTGTCCTCGCTTTATGCAAGAGATATTCTAAAAGTGGGGCTGTTTCTTTGAGATAGCCACGCTCTCAATGCCCAATTGTGCCCTGTGCTTTTTATGTTGGCAGCAGAACAACAGCAACTACTAAAGTTTCGTGGCAAAGAGGTATCGTCGACAGCTTACACAGGGCAGTCTTCCACCACAACCCAAGGCACAGCCAGAGTTCTGCATGAACCCTAGCCTCAGGCTTCAGTGACCACAAGTCATTTCAATGAACTACTTCTTCCACTTCAGTGCTGAACGCATAAGACTGTTTCAGGGAAAAGGTATCCCATCCAGTCACAGAAAATTTGTATTCACTACAGAGAGGGAGGGCAAATAAGTCCTCACAGCTAAGACACAGTCCCTCCAGCATGTGGAATCTCAATCTAATCGGTCAGTCGTGGTTCTTTCTACCAGGTCTGCCTGCACCTAAAGGCGCTAAATTCTGAATTCAGAGCATATCTAGTGCCTCCAGAGGGCTCTCAACACGGAGACGGCTGGGCTGAGGACAGCAGCTAACAACGCTCACAGTGCAAATAAAAGGCAACTGTGCTGACAGAGCTAACAGTGTCAACCAGAGGGGGAACCGGAGGGTGGGCGCTATGCTTCCACGACAACGCAGTTGATTGGGACAGCGAACAATGGTATTAGCTGTAACGGCCGTATATATTTTTTTAAAATTGTAGTTGTAGTGGATGCAATGGCTTATTTTTCTTCCTACACTTTCATGAACATTTGCATCTCCTCTCTCTCTCTCAACCCAAATGCTCTGGCCCCTCTGTATATCAACAGGATTCACAGTGAAACAGCAGCAGTCTCACTCCAAGTGTAACATTGAAAAAATTCCAAACATATGAAGGAGAGGGGATGACAGAATAATAAGTCTCTCACTGCTTTAGCAAAAAATGCAAATCTGTCCTTCACACTTTTTTTCCTACGCGGTACCTTCCTCTAGTATTTATAGACACAGTACAGCTTCAAGTATTCCACGCACAGCGTGAACCCAGGGTGCAGTGAGTTCCTATGTTGCACATCCCTTAATGCCCAAAGACACCACATATGCCAGAGACTTGACTATGAGGTAGTTCAAATGTTCAGACGGCAGAAAGGCAGCAGGAGATTTATAATTATTTCCTCAAACATCTTCAGCAGACGCGGTCAGTCAGTAATGTCAAGTGAAAGTTACGGAAACATCTTCCTCTCCTAATGCTTGTTAGCGTAAGCTTTTCTTGACATTACAACAGTATTATTTTTCCACACAATTACTAACACCGTGAGATAGTTTTTACAAATGTAAGTTAATTTAGTTTTTGTGATTTTAATTGTAAATAAATCAGATATGATCATGTTCAGCATTAAATGTAGACAAAAAAATACAAACCTTTATATTCAGTAAAGAGTGTCACCATAAATCCAGACATAAACAAAGGGTATTGTCAGAGTGTGATGGTGCCCAAAGCTTCCAAGCACCACATAAAGCATTGTTTCTGACTTGAAAAGAAGCCAACGGACATTAAAATAGAAACAAGAAGATTCATTGAAAAAGGTCACACTCTACTTGTCAAGTCCCAAAGTAATACTCCACTAAAATTAGGGCTTTAGTTTAAAAAATGGAATCAGGGACGGGGTTACATAATCGGTGGAAAGGATTAAATGAGAGTGTCCTCACGCAGAAACCACAGCACTGGTCAGCTGTTTAAACAGTGTTAGTCAATGGCAATTGCAGAGGAAGTGGGAGGTTTTACTGTCGCACAAAGTCTTATGGAAAAGGAAGAGGCCAGTTGTTGGACATAAACAGCATGACATCAACACAGGAGACTGTGGTCCATTTCTTTGGTTGTTACCACCACTTGATGTCGGCCAAAGGAACAACAAAACCTGCAGCAGGACTGTGTACTCGTGTCCCCTGTGTGATCTCGGGTGTGTTTGTGTGTCCTTTTGTATGTACACAATACAAAGAAATCAGAAACCCACTCTCAAACATTGCTCCGTACCACTACTACTCCACACTCCACACAATACACTTAACTGTAGGGGCGTCAGATCCTAAAAGATTGGATTAAGACTCTTTTTTGAAAGGGTTATACGGGTCATATTGGAACGCCCTGACAACTGAATTGTTTTGTTATTTATGTATGTGGACTTGTTGGAATGCTATGCTTGTGACGCTGTGTATTTGTCACTTCAATATCAATCAGTTATCAACAGCAAACTATCCAAGTTATATATGGCATAAAAAAATACAAACAAAAAAAAGTAGATAAAAAGGTGGCTTTTATCCATAAATATTCTAATTTTTCAAAGCTTATTAGCTATGTCGGTAGCAATTCACAGGTATAAAAGCACCACCACAATAATGCACATTAGCTGCCTTGCAAAAACATTAGGCTAAAAAACAACAACAAAAAACAACATTTCTGAAGAACCATTCCCACTCAGTTCAGAGGAGGAAACCTTTAATGGGCCTCTTCACACTTGACCACTCAACTTTATGTTGGATGTGAAAGGGAGCATTCAATTCTTTCCTCTCAAGTGTATAATGGATCTGGAGACTGCAACATATAGGTCGCTAAAGAGAGAATTAGCCTCTTCTTCTTCCTTTATCACTCGACGGGTGTGCACATTTATTGCTTCATATAACTGTGTTCTTTAATGGGCAATCCCAAGATTGAGATAAGAGTGTACTGACCCATAACTTGAAACAAGATGGCCTCAAGGTTATAGATAATATGGTGATAACTCAGAGGCAGAGAAGAGGAGCCGCAGTTTAAAAATGAATGAAAGGCAAGGAATGTACAGAATAAGAGGACAAATATAACACCTTATATTTGCAATATGATGAGATCAGGAAGGATGCTGTGGTTGAAAACGATCCTGGGATTATTTATGTGGCTCACTTGCCCAATTTTAGCCACTTGGTGCATCTGTGGCAGTGGCATCCTCCCCCGCTTAGACACACTTAATTACTTTTTACCTTCATATAATGTTTCAGACCAATATTGTATTTCCAATTTCCAAAATGAGTGTCTCAGTATGAATCCCCTTACAGAGTAGGGGATACGATATTGAAACTCTAACCCTTCACACCTGATATTCTTCTGCACCATTTAGCTAAATTATTAACGGCTCGTTTGACATTAAGTACACCGCAAGATTATGAAATAAAAGAAGTCTCCTACTGGATTTATTTTCTCTGCCAACAGCTTTGGCATCAACGGTTCTGGGTTTCTGGGTATCTAGGTATTCTAGGTTATCATAGAATCATTTGTTCTGTAATTATGAATAAAGAGAACAGGACAATAAGGATTGACTCTTTTCTTAATACGAAGGATATCCATATCTATAGGTTCAAAAAGGTCTGCAAAATTGACCATAGTCTCAACACATTATTAACCCTAAATGATCTTTCTTGCTAAGTGTTGGAACAAATATATCCCAATTAAACGTTGTTTGCATGTGTTAAGTTCCAATTATGCCTTGTACAGTTTTATAGTAAGGAGAAGAAAAACATGATAAAAGCATTATGAATATTTCTCAAAGGTATTTGATTGTGAGATTACAATGTGACAACTTTCCTACTACACAACTGGACTGACTGGCTATGTTTCGTGCATACAGTTATATAATACATACAGAGTTTGACTAAAAGAGGAAATGATCGTATTAATTATGTCTTTGAAATGCAATTGTCAAAGTAATCACAGTTAGTTGCCTTCATGTGTCCCTCAGAGCTTGAGATAAGGTAAGAGATTGGAGGGAGAAGCCATTTATTTTTAGACTTCGACAGCAGGGGTGCTTAACTTTTATTTTGGGAAGCACATCCAAAATACTGAAATCCTCCATGAGAGGCTTTTATTCCTCTTTCCAGTGTGGGTTTTTGTAATTAGTAATTTAATTTGACTCTAAAAATACATTTCCCAACAATTGCAGGGTTTTTGGTGGTGGTGGTTTATTAATTCCCAAAAAAATAAAACTAGTAACCGCCTTGTGGCTGTATGCCTCTACCAACCACTGAAGTTGTAGTTTCAATCCATGTCTGTCCAAAATGTTATCACTTCAGCGTTTCACCCAATTACACATTTGTGTGAAATTGTCATGAACTTTTACAGTTATGTGTTCAGGGAGGTCACAGTGACCATTCTAACCCAATTCTAATCAGTTCAACAATGAGTCCAAACGGATATTAGTGCCAAATTTGTATATCTTAGATATCGCTTTCACAAGAATGGGATAGACGGACGGAAAACATAATGTCACCGGCGGCCACGGCTGTCGCCCGTCTGGTGGAATAGAAACACATTTTAAAAAACACTTCATAAAATGAAATAGCAATGTTTCTCTCATAAAAAAATAGTATGTCTGTACTTATGAAAGTGCCTCTTCTCCAATATGAAATGTGCTTGTAGATTAATCAGAGCGATACATATGATAATCATCCTCTCCCATCTACCTGAAAGCTCTGTAAGTACTCATGAAGTAGATTATCTTCCGGTTAAATTTAGCATGTACATAAAACTGCAATTATAATATGTAAGACTATCATGGTCTTGGTGTGTTGCAAATGAAATTAGAGCTATGCTGTTAGACACTTGTGCATTCAGGGAGCGGATTCAGAAGATGAATTTCTAAAGCATCCTGGAGTCAGCATCTTGTTATCACATTTGGTCTTTTTACCCATTATGCAAAAACATGTAAATGTGAAAAGTAAAACTACTAATTTCATTATGCTCTTATCTGCATGTAATGTTGCTTGGGGCCGTAAATAAGGCTGTGAATAAGGTACACGTATTGTCTGAGATACATACCGATCATTTCTCATAAAAGGAAAACTATTCATTGTGAGTATTTAGGGTTATGAGAATGTTTTAGGTCGTCTTGCTTTTTTACTTATCAAATGTTGCCACGTGTTCAGTGGGGATGGAGTTTGGTGACTGTGGATTTCAGATAGTCCTATCATAGATTTGATGAACGTTTTGGATTACTGTCCTGCTGGAAAATCCACTTAAACCAGATGAGATGGAGTACCTGTTCAGAATAGAGTTGTGCTTCACTTTGGTCAGAGTGGAGTCGATCCTGTGCAAGTCATCGACCTTGAACAGCTGACAAATCCACATACCAGTATGTAGCCGTCACTACATATTCAAATGCAGGTCTTATATGCTGTTGCATTAATTTCTCATAAAGCAGACTCATCATAACAACTATCCAATTACAATCAGCTTTACAAATGCGAACCTGATTCAAATTGTGACTCTTAAATCTTGGGGTTGTTTTCAGACTCACTTTATCAGCGAGTAAATGGATTGGAAACTGCTCCTCATTCATCAATGCTGTTCATTTGGCTTCGCTTTACGGATGCAAGTGCTGCACTGGTGCAAATATGTCTCGTGAAATTGTTCAACTAATCTTTAACTGTGGTCACTTTAAGTTGCCCTAATCTTGCTTTGAAGAAAAAGTTATTTGGTCCGTTAAAATGTCTCGAGTATCCTTTGTTTCGCCCTCTTGTGAAGTAGCTGCATATTTGCTGTGGGAGAGATTTTCCCATCACCCAGGAGAAAAACATGGCCCCCAAACTGCTTCACAGAGCTGTTTTGACTTTGTTGCAAACAGGCAGATGAAAAATCCAGAACACCACGGTGATGCAGTTTCAAAGTATAATCATGTGTGGGATTCATTTAAAACCGTGTGTAAAAAAAAACGTCAATCAAACATAGAATTGCAAATGAAACCTCTCTTACCTCCAAGGGTGGCTGAGATGAGAATGTGGGTTCCATATTTCTTGATGATGGTGTCGATGAAGTGTTGAGTAGTGGGTCTGCGGCCCAGCAAGCGTACGCTGCGCTGGAACTCAGGCATGAGTGGCACGGGGTTCCGGATCAGGTCCCTTCTCTCGATCGCTGTGTTCCTCACCTTCCAACGTGCAAATTCCCTGACGATCACAAGAAAGACAACTGCTCACACCAAAATGAAGTAATACTATCGACAACAATGACGGCAGAGTGGTCACACATTAATTCGCTCGACCCAATCTCACCGAATGCATTTATTGAAAAACAATACACATCTGGTTGTGGAAACTGTAGTCTAATCCAACAATTAGTTAATACAATTATGTAATCAAATATATTATTAGTATTTCAATATTATATGTAGTAGTTCAGAGCTTCCATACATGAAAATTCACATTAAAGTTAATTTAAAGCAAAATAACACACATCTGTAATGAGTCGGGTGATGCAGAGACTTTGCATTCAGTTGTGTTCACTAAACTCTGATAAAAAATAAATCTGTTTTGGGGATTATGCTTTGACCATTGTTCTGTGATGTTCACCTGTTTTCATTTAATATTCTCAAGGTCCTTTGCTCTGAATAATGCTCTGATTTGATAGTACAACCTGCTAAACTGCACATCATTCCAGCCTCGTTGTTTACGGCTGCAGCTAAAGATGTACTTTGCAGCGCCAGCATCAAAAAATATCCTGAAAATATTTGCTTCTGTTCCCGCTGAGACATAGATCAAGAAAACAATCCCACAGACAGATGTTACAGGCATCTCTGTTTCACTGAGAATGAAACAAATATCACTATCCTGAGGCTTTTTCTTTGGGCTGTCTGAATTGCAAAAGGATGCCACTCTGTTATTGAGTCAGTGGCTAATGCCTGGCATACCCAGGTACTGAAAGCCAGCGATTAGGCATACATGCAACTGGGTTTCTTTGTGTGAGAGAGTTGCATACAAATTGTGTTATTATAACAATAAAAAAAGCCATTCTTCATTCTTAATTCAGTATATCATATTTATCTGGGTGAGACACAGCAAAAGAGGATTTATGATGTATCGGTTCAGTCAAAAGAGACATAATTTTAATGCAAATTGATTTGGAAACTGTAATTTTTTTCACCATCTGTTCTTTTTGCCAATCCCAGAAATGTTTCTATTTCTACATGGACATGTGCTCATTCTCACACAGCACTATCAAACATGCGTATTTGCATGCGGCTCTTTCATTGGGATTGGATGTGTGATACATGTGAAAGGTGTGATGCAAAACATTCAGATGGCACACATATAGAAAGGTGTACACTCTCCACACTGCTGAGACTGCTTAGCTTATTGAGAGGGGGAAATGTAATGTCCTGATTACAAACTTAGTTTGAAAAGCATTTCCTCAAAATTGGATTTAGATTGAATTTAGATATGTTTAATGATGCAGACTTTGTATGACCGATGAGCCCAATTAGAGTAAGTGTGTGATTTAAAGTGCAATAAAAGATCCATCTGATCAAGCACAAGTAAAAACCTTTATCATCGCCATAGTCTCACCTTAAAAGCCGGCTCTAATTGAAATCTCATTTCTGTTCAATAAATGTATATAAATGCTACGTAAAAATCAGCCAACAAAATAGATACAACACACACACACACACACACACACACACACACACAAAAGTCTGCAATACAAACCAACCATGTTTAGAAGATGTTAGGTATTCTTTCTGCTTTTTGGATAGTGCATTTTATAAGAGAACATTTAAATCTTGAAGAAATCAAATGGGGTTTTGCTTGCTGTCCACTTTACTTTAAAAAAAAAAAGAACCGTAACAATACAATGAGAGAAAGATGGGATTTTAATTGACTTTGTTATCAGTATGAAAATAGAAGAGAATAACTTTTTGCGATAGACACTCAGGGTAACAAATCCTGCATCCTCTTCCAAAGCTCTGACATCATTACTTGTGAAAAAAATTGTAAAAAGTAAGTTTACAACTTCAAGTTGAATGAGATTAACTCCTTGAATCAGTACATTTCTTTCGCAAAACAGTTTTTTTGTCACAGATTCAATGTCATAATTCATTTAGTTTTGTTGCCATATTTCTATGTGCTGTATAGAGCAATAGATTTCTGTGAAAGAATATAATGTCCTCTACTCTACCTAAACCGGTGAAAAGAAACATCTGCACCAATCATCAATCAACACAAACCAAGAAACACACTAGAGGTCAACAAAAAAGATGAGTTGTAGAAGCTGGTTCAGCCACAAACAGCAACATGCATGAGAAGCTTTTGCGTTATATATTACTGCAGCTAAACATTGTAAAGGTTTGTTTAACACGTTGCTTTATGACCCAAAAGTGCTACTATCACCCTATATAATGTTTATGTTTTATTTAAAAAGTAAGCAATGTGGATAAAAGCCACATCTTTAGAACAGCTTCCTCCTTTTCATCCCTCAAGTCTTTTCCCTCTCAGCCCCCAGGGGCTCCGAATGAATGATTTAGCCGTGAATATGGGTGCCCTCAAATTGATCATCGGTTACTTCATTTGAATTCTCTGACACGCAGTCAGCAGTGTGTCAGTCTGCCTGAGCACTGCTTGATGGCAGCACTTTTTAATGCTCTGTTCAGCACTCTTTATTAGCATTTCAAGTTGAATTCCTTTCTGCCAGTCGGCCATTTATACGATCAAACGAGTGAGCATATAGTGTAAGAATGAGTGAACGAATGCCTATATTATGACAGATTTTACAGACTTTACTCCGTCTGATCACAAACATCATTGAGTAATTTCAACTGGATATACGGGAAATGTCTCCCTTTTCATTCTTTGCCCAGCTGTCTCACTGTGTCCCTCCGTGCTGCCATCTCCCTCTCTTAGATATCTATTCATTTTCAATCCTCCTCATGGCTTCGTCAATGCCAATTTAAATATAAAACTTCACATGGCAGCCATATGTACTTGAGCCCTTCTGGCCCAGATTAGGCATGCCAGCAGATGAAACCTGCAACATGATGCAGTGCTTTACTTCACAGCTCCAAGACCGGTTTAATGACCTTTCAAAGGAAGTTAAGAGGAGATAAATGGCATTGCAGCTGTGCATAGGAGCAAAATGGGAACCTAGCTGATCATTGCTTTGTTCAAGTAACTTGTGTGGGAGGGTGGGTACATTACATTTCCCTATGTGGAAGTCTCTGTGATCTACAGAAAATACAGAATACATGATAGGGACACGGAGGGCCATAAAAAATACTTAATTATTTCATAAATACTTACTATGAATGGCACTGACATCCTTTTACATCTGCTGAATCATTTCATGGTGGTGGACGACACACACTCCTTATGCATGGGTACTTTGGACTCATTGATCCCACATATATACATTCAAGTATGAGTTAAATGTATGTAGGTAAAATGTTGGCATTTTGAACAAAAGAGTTTTCTCGATGTTACAGGAGTTTGTTTTTCTCCCTGTGCTCTCACTTAGACCCACCATTTGATCCGATTCATTTCCAATGTTCATCTCAGCACAGTTTAGTCCAATAAACATGGGCAGTGGTTGCTAGGAAATACATTATTGTCATCAAACAGCCAACCTTCTCTTCTAAAATAGATCAGAATGAATCACAATGAGAATATTTGCTCTAATGAATGTACTGGTGGCTCTAACATGTCTGCTTCTATTTTTTCAGCCTAATCAGGAAAAAGCCTGAAGAAAAGTACATGTTTGGAGCACATATTGTGATAAAATGCACTGTTTTGCTTTTTCACGATGAAGTATTGCTCTACATCCGGCTCACTTGTTTCAGAGGAAATGCAAGATAAGTGTGAAAAGAGAGAACACATCAAGGCAAGCAGACTGAAGTCAAGGCAAGTCTCAAAGTCAACACCTGAGCAATGAAGCCAGTACAAGTAGCTTTGGTTTGCTTTGGATCTCTTGCATGAAGGACTGATGTGAACTAATGACTACTACTATCTGTCCTAGCCAAATTACTTTAAAGTCGTCTTTGGAGGATGAACTGGATGTAAAATGCAATGTAGGATGGCAGAATGAAAGCAAATTTAGGGGTGTAACAATTTATATTTGTGCACCCCTAAATGTGCATGCTTTAAATAGTATTTGGTTGGTATTTCTTCTGAAATAGCCATTCTAATTTAAATTCAGTAGTTTTTATTCTTAGTGGCAGAGTCTGCCATTCCTGCACTGGATTCAGATTGCATGTCCAGCATTACTGCCCGGTCTCCTAACACTGTAACACACCGCTGTGTCTTGTAACACAAGGTGTTTTTTTTAATTTATTCAAATCCAATGCAGTTTGAAATATTGCAGGGAGCAATGGAAGAAGAGGGACCGAGCAAACAGTAAGCTGTTACATGAAGAAACTCCAACCTCTCAGCACGGTAGCCACCCCGCATGCTGTTGTGTTGAAAATTACAGCGGGAAATCAGATTGTGGTCAGTTTGTTTGGCTGCACCGATGCATCCACTGTGGTGGCACGGTTGTTCTTCTGTTTCATTTTTGACAAATCAACTACAAGTATCCTCGTCAGCCAAATTGCATAACCTTCAGGTAATTTTTTTTAAGTGTTACTGCGTGAAAAACACTTGAAGGCGTACATTTAAATGCTACATGACCTTTTATCATTATTAGTCACTCAGCAAAATATCCACTCCCACATACAAACAAACCTGGCAGGCATGGAAAGCCTGATATGAAGCCGAAATGTACCCCTTCAAAGTGCATATAAAGCATTGTACTGAATAAATCACTATGAATATGACAATTGTGTCTTATAACAACCGTTCCAAGATATTGCAAATGTGATCAAAATACTTTTCTATGTTGAGCATGGTTGCTTCGATAGCAAGTATTTTACTCATCCTATAATGTCTTATGAGTATCATGGTGCTCTCTGTAACCATATTGGCTGAAACGTGTTGCTATGGCATGTCATCACACCTTCCAGGCAGCATGTTGTCTGCTTCAATAAGAATTGGGTTGTATTGACTTTGAGTGAATATTCCCTACAGCTCTGACAGGGGCAGGAAACGACCATCATACAGTGTGTCACCACAGGCACTTTGTTGATCCTGGCACTAAAGCCCAGATTAAAAAACCTTGAGAGGGCATGACAGACATTCAAAGTGGAAGTGTGGCAGCCCAGAGGAAAGAGCAGCACAGTTTCGCTGAAAGGCAAGCTCTAATTAATTGAGTGAGAAACTGGCTCAGCAGGACCCAGAGACAACATGTTCTTGGACGCCTCATAAATGACACCACAAAACAATAAAAGCAGGAGTGTCAGTATATTTGGTAAATTACAGAACTTGTCATCCTTGGCTTCTTGTTCACCTCTGTCCTCCTTTCATACTGAATCAAAGTCTTTACAGTTGAATAAAATACATATTCAGAAGGCAGTGTTGTTCAGTTACAACTCGACCTTTGTCAGCTTGTGGTAAGAATCCTGAATGTCTGACACAAAGTCTGTGCCATTTTCTCTTAACTTGAGGCACACAAACAACCCTTTATGATGAAACAAACTAAATCAAATTGTTAAACCTCGCTATGAACATGTCAGTGTTATCAAGACACGCTGACTTTATTTGAAGCAGACAAGATGCTGTCATAAAGGGCAACAGTGTGGCACAGAGCACTTTACAAGGAACATTGAAAAGATGCACCTGCTGTAACAAAAATAATAATGCAAGAATAAAAAAGGGATTGAAGCATATGTTTGGCTTAATATCAATTATTTAGAAATTACATATTATCATCGAAGGCGTAATCACGAGCATACTACATATTGTGAAATGAAAAGGTGTGAGACTGAGGGTCTGTTGGTTTATGATTATTCATAGGTTAGTGTGACTCATGAAAGCTGAGCTGTGTTAAAAGTTCTAAAATAAAAATAAATATATCTTAAATCCTTCTTGTGCAAAAATACCATAAGAAGCTTTTTTACTCTTTTCAGCTTCAAGGTGTTCATTTATAGATAAAGATACAATATTCATCACACTAGAAGTCTCACAGGGATAGAATATATGCATAAGTCATACCAAATGTAAAATGTTTAGTTACATTGTTTTTTATCATTACTATTCTGCTATAGTGTCCACTGAAAGTTTTAGCAGCCATGGGGCTTACCATACAGTACTAGACTTCCCTTAACCTCCTTCACATTCACTCTGCAGTATCAAGTTGTGTGTGCATTTCACTCGGTACATGTTTCAGATCTAGTTATCAGTTTGTTCTCCTATTCTTGCCCATATTACCATATCTCTAAATAAGAGAAACAACGGTAGTATATCCACTTGGCTTTGCCTGTATCTGAAACCTAATAACATAAGCTAGCTCATGAAACCAGAATTGGAAGCATGGACAGGATTCTCTCTATGACAAGTGATAAGTGATACAAACAGTTTAATGTTGGAGTGGATCAGACATTACAAAGACTTAAATTAAAACATTTTTTTCAAATTAAACTTCAGAATTTGTGTTCTTCCCTCAAGATTCCAGTTGTTTTCATGGTGCCTGTGAAATACAAAACTTCAAGGAATAAGTTGCGTGCATTTGATGGCACTGTGAGAAGACAGCATCGATTTGAATGCTTTGATGAAGAATGAACCTTTCATTTTTAGTCATTTGTTCCACTACTTCTTTGTTAGGGATGACTTGACTAATACTTCAATTGCTGGTTGAAAAGGATACAAAACAACAACATCATTTTGTTCTACTTTTGTCAAATTTTTTGTCAGAAAACAAAATACTCTGGTGGGTAACAGTCCATTTCCAACAACAAATGAAAGGAGTGAATACATTAACCGCTGTCCAGCCCCTGCCCTAAAACTGTAAATCAGCTTCAGCTGAGCTAAAGGTTGTACGCAAGGCAGCTTCATGCTAACATAACCTACATTTTACACGGGAAAACAAATTGCGGAAAAGGCTTGTTGACAGTCCTGCAAGGTCATTTACCAATTCCAAATATCTGAATTTATATATTTACTTGTAAAGCTAAATTTGAACATAACATTGTGACACAGAAGCAGTGCTTATGCTAATGGTCTATTACTATGATAAGCATTAACATAATGATCCATCAAAACAACCATTAAAATAGAAGAAGATCAACAAAGGAAATATTATTGTTATTTATTTGCAAAACCGAGAATGGATGCCTAATCACAAGCAAGAGAGTAGTTTAGAGTGGTGCAAATGCATCTTATTAGCTCCTGGGTTGCATTTACTTGTTCACTCTTTCTTACATGTGTGTGAATGACAGGCGAGGAAGTCAGAAATCTGCATGCTGGAAAAGTTAGGTAATAATTCATGTGTTGTGGACAGATTGAAAATCAGCAATTACCACTTTACGGTTGTATGCCTCCGCCAAACAGTTAAGTTGCAGTTTACATCCATGACTGTCCAAAATCACATCAGTTCATCTTTTTTATCTTGTTACACATTTGTGCAAAATTGTCATAATTAGCATATGAATTCCTAGTTATGGCCAAATAAATAGTTTTGTGAATTCACAGTGACCTTGAACTTTCACTACCAAAATCGTATCAATTCAGTGGATGTCTGTGCCAAATTTGAAGAAATTATCTCCAACCATTCCTGAAATATCTTGTTCACAAGAATGGGACAGATGTGTGGTCACAATGACCCTTGACCACTAAAGTCTATTTATTTGATCCTTGTGTTGAAGTGGACATTTTTGCAAAATTTGAAAAAAAATCCCCCCCCCCCCCCGGCATTCCAGAGATATCACTCACGAGAATGGTACGTACTTAAAAATGGAGGGACAAACTGGAAACACAGTGCATTCGGACATAATGAATTCATACAAAGTCTAAAATAATGATTATTGCAAAACAATAAGGGTTGAGGAATACATTATGAGCCAAATGACTGGGAGTGTGTGGGGGGTGGGGCGGATCATCCTCACCACGATGATCTCATTTGTCTCCGGCCTTTATACAATCTTGTTAAAATGAATTAGCAAATGATCCTACACATGGAGATTTTGCATTATTTACAAAAGACCACGAAACCTTCCTGAGACATCATTGATTGAATCTTTGCCACACTGGTCTTTATAGCGCCATGCTTAGCTGACTGATAGTGTTGCACCACGAGGGCCTCAACAGAAAATGCTGGCAAGCTGCAAGGACTGGGGGAGACTTTGATCCAATAATGGAAATTCCCCCATGAATGACTTTGTGAAGCGATTTTGTCTTCCCACAAAGTATTGACTTATTCCCTTTCATTCTGTACATGGTGCTCCCACACAGAAACAGTGCTGCATGATTTCATCTACTAGGATATGATATATTTTCAGGGATGTAAGTTAATGTTATTATATGTACATCACCATGTGGCCCAACAGGGTTTATAAATGCCCATGTGTGTCGCATTTAGGAAACTGCCTCTTGTCAAACTTGTCATGGCTACCAACGAGGGGCTTTCATGATTAACATGTTGGAGTAGCTTTTTCATTTGTCCAGTTCATGTGATTTGCCAGTGATAGATGACCACCTGAGGCCGAAAAAAACTTAATTAAGGCTGCCCTTAACCTTACAGGGGTACACTGCATGATTAACAAATGGCATACTATTGATCCTTGCCTACTACTGTAAGAACTGCTGAGAATACACTGATTGCATCTCAAAAAATCAGGCCAGAAAGTCGTATTTAGAAACTGCATTACAAGTCATTGGAAAGGGTAAGTTTTGTTGACCCATTTGTCAACATATTAGTTCTTGAAAAGCAGATTGTGTAGGAATCAGTCCCTTAAAATGGGACACAGCCTTTGGTGGACTTCATTGATTTAATGTTTACTTTATTATATTTATTAATTGGTGTATGTATTATTATTCTATGAATATTTATATGTGGATGACATTTAGGTTTACATACTAAATATATCTAGCGTGCCATTCACACGGTTTGCAACAGTATATGATTTGGTCTCTTGCTAGCTATAGCTACACTTAGCACACCAACAGAAAACTGAAAGTCAGATTAAATTCATATTAGATGCAGCATTTTCCTCGCCTGATCATCAAACAGAATTGACATTTCATTTCACTTATTCATTCTGACATTTACTTTCTTGTAAACTAGTTTGTTAATGGGATGGCGAGGAGTATTCTATTGTATTTTGCCCCAACCAATCAGTAGCGAGGGATTTATGTGCCCTGCCAACCTCATTTTTAACAAGGAAGTTGCAGCGGCAGTTGCTTAAAGCAGTTACATTTGTACACAAAGGTTAAAGAAATATGTTCAATTGAGAGTTGTTATTTCTGTATGTCATCCATGCTTGTCGCCATTTTTGTAACAATTTTTCTGTCACAACTTTTCATGGAATTAGCTATGTAGCAAGCCGGCTATGCGGTAAGATATCATCATTCTATAGCCATCAATGGGCAGTATTAATAGTATAACCGAATCAACAATTATTTCTTTGGGGAAGGCCCCCTCAATCTGAGATCATAGAAGCCTTGTTCCTGTACTGTCTCAGTATTATGCAGCAGCTTGAAGGAGTGAAAGAGAAAAAGAAAATGCCGAGCCTTTCATGGTAATAAGGAGGCAAGGCCCAGTAATAAATCAAACAGACAGAGATACAATTGAAATCCTGTATGAATTTCAACCACCAAGAACCATTCAAGATATTATAGAATGAATCTTAATCCTTTGCACCAGTGCACACTGAAGGACCAGGCAGAAAGAGGTGGGATGTTATCTTGGATGGCCTGAGCTGTTTGCTTGTGCTTGTTTTATTTATTTTCACTTCAATACTGGCAAACACAGCACTGTAAATACTGCAGGAAATCCGAGGGGCTATTTTGAAATTCTGTCATAGTGCTGCTAAAAAAAAAGTCGATACCATCAGCAGAGAGGCTATGTAAAAATATCCAAGTGACTGTTCTAAGCTAATGGGTTTAGATAGAATTAGGTGCGTGTCAACAGTACGTCGCTTCAGACTCACTGTCAATGTTCCCAAATGTCTGTCAACTAAATGATCATACAGTATAGTGTCTAACAGAGAAAGCTGCATATCTTTCATCAAATACAGAAACATTCAGTCAGGCAACAGACATTCTTGACAAGTGTTCTTCCATGCACTTTAAAAAAATGGTGTAGCACAGAATGAATTCCTATAGTGAGATATTTCATATGAGATATGTTGTAAGTTATAGTCTTATGGTTAAAAGGCATTTAAAGTACAAGCTATTTGATGGACTGGAGGCTATTATATTGTTGCTAATCCTACCAGAATGACCAGTTATTTTTCCATAATAGTGGAAAGCAAACTGTCAAGAACATAGCAAAAGCAGTTTCCCCCCCCCCCCTAACCTTTGTTTAATTTGCAAATTGCAATATCTTTCAAAGTCATGAGGTCATGTAACATGATGCCTGCAGAGTCCATCTGTGTAAAATGGTGGCATTAGGCCGATACTGTTTTCATTCCAGATGAAGGGAAGGAAGGATGGACGGAGAGAGAGAGAGAGAGAGAGAGAGAGAGAGAGAGAGAGAGAGAGAG
>NW_022280053.1:4579862-4657924 GCF_004355925.1 Anarrhichthys ocellatus
AGAGAGAGAGAGAGAGAGAGAGAGAGAGAGAGAGAGAGAGAGAGAGAAAGAGAGAGAATCAGTTGCGTATCCAGGATTATGTCAAGGTCACTGGGATGTACAAAATCAACACAGAAATAAACAGGTTGCCGTCAATCTTACAGTGTGCGGGCTGGGTTCGGGTAGATTTATGATTTCTTCGGCCAACCTTTGGATGTGCTGGCAAATTTCAATTCCAGTTTCTCTTTTGAAAGGTTGCATTTATTCAGTAAAGCTAGTTGTGAGGTCTCAACAGAGATAGAGAGAGCTGATGGGAATTAAAGAGACGCCTGTCCAAAGAAATTAATCTGTAATTGAATTGTCTTTCCATTAACTGCACCGGTATTTGTATTACGTTTTCTTAAAAGTATTTTGGCTCATCATCTCCTTTAATTTTGTGTCAGCAAAAAGTTGACTGACCCCACAAGAAATCTTCAATAGGCTCAAGTGAAGGCAAAGGGGAAATAAACAGCATACATCTATTTTACTTACCACCACAATGACACAGTTCATGTAATACATATGCTTTCTGGTAACATAGCAAAGGCTTACAACTGAGTTGTTATCAACGTTGTTAGATGTTTGAAATTCGTATTAAAACAGTAAAAGTGCCGACCAAAACAACTTCTGTACTACATCCTGAAAATTACACTTTCTCCATATTCCTACTTCCTCCTTCTTACTACATGTAAGTTTCTTAGTTATTACCCATTATGGAGCTTATCAGGAAATGGAACGTGATTGCCTAAATGGAATATGATTGCCGGCATAACAGCTTTGTTAGTGCACTCTGTAATTGTGAGGAGGCAATGAAACGAAAATGGATCTAATCAAAAACAATCTCTTAATTCACTTTGATCTCAAGAATTTGATGGGACATGGTGCCGGAAGCGAATGCACGGGTGAGTGACATGAGCATGTGTTTGAATCTAATTAACTGTGTAATGTGAGAAGTTCTGCTGATGAACTAGTCCGACTGTGTGGGCAAGGACTGAATAGATATTATGAGCCCAGGCCACACGCAACAAATATCCATTCATTTGAAACCAAGAATCACAAGAATCTCAAAACACATTTGTTTGAATAGCATTTAGAAAAGCCAGTGCAGTTTAGGAAATTATTTAATTTTTTTCCAGATGCTTCCATCTCAGTCCTCCTGTATACGGTTTATAGCTGATGAAACACTTCATCACCTTCTGCACCCTGTAATGAAATCTCCAACAAAGCTTTCCAATCTACATATAATACAAAACCTACCAAGGTCAAGACACTCATGCAATAAAGAGAAACAACAGCTATCGTCAGTGCCCTAGATGCCGCTTATTGTATCCCATCTATTTTCCACTGAACTCAATTTGCCCCGTAATAATAGTCAGTCATACCCCAAATAAAACTGCATTATGTTGATGATTTCTATGAACTGTATTTGCTGTTTGTGTAATACTTACAATAAATGACAGCTCTTTCAATAAGAAAGAAAGCTTCTTACAATTGACTTCATTGTATTTAATTCAAGGATATCTAAATGACTTCTGTAGTGTCATATACGACTGGCACTTTGTATGGTGTTAACATCAATTCAGAAAATAAAGGTATGCACAAACAAAATGTTTTGTCATGTTGCTAATAATTGCGGCACAAACTGTGAAGAGTGCTGAGAAAAATACGATGATTTGAGGATAGATTTCAGTACATTGGACGAAAAAGCTACCTTTGGTTGCAGCTCAAATGCATGACAGCCAATACAACTGTTATTCGTGGGAACGTTCTTTGCCAGCTGTACTGGAAAACACTTCTCAGAAAAACAAGGACGCCACTTTCCTGTTTGAGATATATGATGTATGCACATTCAATAGAGATAAATGAAAGACAAGGATTTCAGATCTTTGGGCTTTCCATTCAATCTCAACTCATCCAACAATCTCAAATGGCCAACATGTTAAGGGAGATATCACATAAAACCCCAATCTAAATTAATTTTGGATAAGTAACTTTTCTGGATTTCGACAGTACGTGCCATGAACATTTTTTAGACAGTGAGGATAACATGCCCAACATGTTCAGTGTTTCACTGGAAGTGAACTGACTAAGATGTTCGGCAGGAAGCCGAGAATAAACCTCTCTGTGTTTGTGCAGGTCACACAAACCACCAAAGCTGTGCACTGACTGCAGGACAGAGAAGTAAAAGAGTAAAGACACCTCTGCTGAGGTGTTCAGCAGAGATGCTGTGTGTGCACACTGACGCTGGGACTGAACACATCTGAGCTAATATATTTTTAGACCTGTAAAGATTATTTGGGGATTTGTAAATATCTCAAACCTCATTTGTGATTGGACTTTTTTTCTCAGATTTTCTTATGAAAGTAATTCATCCTTTAATTATTGGTTCAATAAAAAAAACAATCATATTTCCAGGGGTATAGCATAGACATTATAACCTGGCACATTATTCTGATGAATGCGATCATGCTAAAGCTATTTGGTGCTGTTGCCTCCACCACACCAAACTCCTCATGTGATATTTCATATTGTTGACTTAACTAAAATGT
Source organism: Anarrhichthys ocellatus (assembly GCF_004355925.1). Lineage (NCBI taxonomy): Eukaryota > Metazoa > Chordata > Actinopteri > Perciformes > Anarhichadidae > Anarrhichthys > Anarrhichthys ocellatus. Next base: position 4,582,430 of record NW_022280053.1, read on the forward strand.
ACGTATGTGTTGATCAAGGGAGATTAGCTCTCCCAGCAGAATCTTGCAGCCCTTTCTGCCAAATCTAACTGTATAACCATTTTTTCTGTATTGTCAATTCTTTGTTGCAAGTGTCTCTGACTAAAACAAAAATGTTTTCAGTTAGTTTGACCATTTCCTAGGACTTCGAAGTGTTTGTACACATGATGTTGGACTGACATCTCCCTGACCTTTCAATGTTAGTTGTGTTATACCTCTGAGGTCAACACCAACACTTTTGATTCTGTTGAATATATGGAGCTTGGGGATCTCAGTTCCACCTGACCTTAGCATATCTAGTGCCTTCACATGGCTCTCAAAATGGAGATCCCTGAACTGGCAGCTAGCCACTAACAGCGCTAACACTGCAATCAATGGCAACAGTTCTGACAGAGTTAACAATGTTAACTCTGAAGGGTGGGAGCTACGCCGGTTGGGACGTCGTTATCAGCAGTTACCGCCGTATGAGCACAGTGGAGAGCGGCAGCCATTATCCAGCCGGTAGGGCACAACAGAGAGATGTTAGTCGAAATGCCTCATTTTAGTCGAAAATTTGGTATAATTTGGCAGCTTGGATAAACACATCACAGAAATTGTAATATGAGACATGGCTGCTCCAGTCCCATCTCTTCAGAGCTTGTTGCACTTGGTGATGTTGCATTGCCATTCTCAAGAGAGAGTTGCACAAGTGTCCCACGCAGTGAATTAGTCAGTGCTTAACCCTGACAGTTTCTTCTAGCCTCCTGTTTCTCCTCTAATTACCATCCCTTTCTTGCCAGTAATTAAGTCGTCCCACAGCGGGGGCTTTTTACCACTAGGTATGAGAAGGGAAGTGGCACGGAGTTCCTCCCCTGATCAGACTTTGTTGAATCTCCCAAACTTATTGAGCTGAGAAATGCAGATTAGCACCATATATCAACACTGCTCAAGTGATTATAATTGCAGTGTAGCCACGAGGATAGCATTGTGTTTTCTGTAAGTTTGTCTGTTTTCAATGTGCGTAATAGAGTAACAGACAGAGAGAAAATATACATTTATTTCTATGTGAAGTAAATTCGTCATCTTGCACAATTGGTCTTACAATAATAAAGAGTGAGTTGATCCGTATGTGTCCTCGTCACCATGTCTGTGAAAACAATACTCACACTCTTGAGATCTCACACTTTTTGAAAGTAAAAAAAATACTCAATTGGTGCACAACAGTGACAAGCTGTGCTGGAATTTCAGCCCGTCTGATTGGCTGAGCCGAGCGGTGGTTGGAAGCGGTTACTGCTTTAGTCAGCAAATGGGAACTCACGTCTGCTGCCACAGTGTGAGGTGACAGCCAACATTCTCTTTGGTGACAGCATCTTCATGAGTCATCTAAGCTAAATATGCATGATCACCTCGTAACAGTGTCACTTACAAACTGAAAAAAAATGTCTTAATTTCACAGCAAAATGTCTTGTGTGTGGCGTTCAAGGACTGGTGGGAAGACCTAACATTTTTATTTTTGGAAATTACATTTTTTTTAAAGCATAATTTATTGGCATTTTTTGCCTGAATTAATATAGAACAGAATATATTGTAGATAAATCAAGCCATTTCTTCCTATTGCAAGTGGTACTGCTATACATCTAGTTGCATTTTTGTCATCATCTCTATTATTGTTCCACTCCACCAAAGTCTTTAAGTTTCTGTCACCCTCCCACTGCTGAAAAAATAATGATTGAATACGTTATAAATAAATAAAATGATGTGTCACCCACTGAGCATTGGTAAATAAGTGCATGGAAGTATTAAATTGTCTTGTGTTGCCCAGCATCCCTGTCTAAGTCCTGGATATTGATGAAAGAATTTTGACAGACGATAAACCTGTGATTTAACAGCTATGATGACATGCAGAGAAGGCATTAATATAATCTTTGTTGTTTTTTGTTTGAGAGAGAGAGGTGCACCCGAGTACATGTTTTTTGTGAGTCATCTGAGCCACTTTAATGCTTCTGTGAGGCGGTTCTTCCTCACCTTGACTATGACCTTACTGCCAGCATACCTGTCTGCTCTCCAAATCCTTGTTTTGATACTGAACTCAGCGGACCCCTTTTATTGTCTTAAGCACTTATATACATTCTCGTTATCACACACTTTTAGCACCTTCCTGTCTCACTGCCTAATGGCATCTCAGACCCCACGATGTCTCTGTCCGCTTTCTACAGTCTGTTTCATCTCTCCTGACTTCCTGACTGCCTCTGCCCTTCTCTTCCTTTGGCTACAGCCTGCTGAATTAAACATTGCTGCAGCCTCTCTCGGCAAATCTGCCGACTACATCAAATCCGCCTTCTCTCGCTCTATCCAATTACAGATGGCTCATCCAAACTAATTCAAGACCTGAGTCGGACAAATGTTACACCTTGTTTCTGCTTCAAACAAATGGGGCCCAGATCAACACTGACAAATGCATCCACGCAGAACACATGAGGAACCTCATGAAAAGTGTTTTTTTTGTCATTGCTCATTGCTCATCAGAGAATTTTAACAAATTAGGCAACAGACAATGCTATGCTAATAACTAATTAAAAGAAAAATTAGGATCAAAAAAAATTTGTGTGAGTCTCAAGTTGCAGGGCTATCTGTTTGCTGAACAGTTTAAATTAGAGACTGAATAAAAGAAGTTATTTGCACATGCAAATTAGAGCTGCAGATTATAAATTCAAGGTTTAGTGCTGATCAAGTGGTTGTCTGTGGACTGATTATAGTTAGCAATAATTAATATCATGAAGGAAATGTTCAGTAAGAGATATGCATAATGTGCTTGCATTGAATATAACCATGCTGTTTGTCAAAGCTGAGTGTTAAGGAATGCTTATTTCAGCCTCAAAGGACACACTTATATGAATGGATATGTCCTCATGGTGGAGACCAACTGGTAGTGGAGAAATTGCCTAATCTTCTGCCACTTCTTCCTCAACACCGAGGGTGTATTAACAGGGCCGACCTAGTGCCAAGTACTCCTTATTTTTGTTCAGAATTGTAATCTTGAACTTTTCCAGGCAAATGTTGCCCTCGTTTGCTTAGAGGTTAACATTTACAACATCTGACCACTTCCTTTTTGTCACATCGCTTGTCACAATCTCTGAGTAGATAATATGGCCAGCTTCTTAATATTAAAAAAACATCAACATCAGGAAAACATTATCCATCAACTTAGAATTTGTTTGAGCACCAAGCATCACTGATCCACTTCCTTTCATCCCACCGCGTCCAGCAAGAGCAGCTTGATCTGAGATGCCACAATGGAGCCAGGTCTGTGGAGATGCGGGCACAATATCCATTTTATATTAATGCAACTGGCCATTAGCCAGGAGTAAGCTGGCTAGTGAAATTGCCTCTTGTCCTTGCTGGGTTGGCTTAGCTTCCATCTCGGCTCTCCTCCCTCTCATCCTGGGGCAGTGGACTCTGCTTTTCTTCAGTCCGGCTGGTCTGGCTGGCTGATCGGAAGATGCCGTCGGCGGTGATTGTCTCAAGGTCCACTGCACTTTATCCAATCCCTATGCTTCCTTCTCCGACGTTGATGAATGCATGTCTGCCATATGCCATACGTGCTCCAGTAATAAGCACGAAAAGAGAACAAATTAAATACAAAAATATAGCAAAGTTCATGGGAGCTACCGGTAGCTCCATCTATGTTCACCACTGTAACCATAGAAATATATAATTTATTGAGTTTTAGAGGTGCTGGTAAAGTAGATTTTTATACATTTGGACACTGCCGGGTTTGCTATTTTCCTTCACGCTACAGTAGCTTTATATTCACTATATTGACATAAGACGTGTCCCAAAATGTCTGACTATTTCTTAATATTTCCAGCAACAAAGCTTGAAATACATTATTGAGCAAACACTCTTTATTTAAACTTACCAAATAGACCAATAAAGTCAAAAAGAATAAAAATGGACATTTTTTAATCTCTTGATTTTCACATGTTGGAAAAGCCAGAATATTAATAATTTATAAATAAAAATGAGTATATACTTTATATAATACTTTATTGAAGCGATATACTTAAATATACTGAAATATTAAAACTTAAGATGCTTTTTTGCCATGTAGTGTACCAATTTTGTCATTGTCTTTTCAAGCACAGTTCTGCAGGAGCTTTCTATGACAGGCGCTAAGAGGGTGTTTGGCTTGACTTCTTAGCTATCTATTCATTACCTTGAGTATCTGTGAAATGTTTACTTTTGTGTTGCAGCAGAACTCGCATAAAAGCAGCTTTTACTGCTGTGTCATCATAATAGAGCAAAATTAAATAAAGTGAGACAGAAACACAGACCGGCAGAAATAATATAGTATCAGAAAGGAGGCTCTGTGTCAGATGAGGAGAGGTAGAGAATGAAGAGAATTATCAACATGAAACTCATTGCGTTCTTGTATCTCTTTGAGAAGAGCTAAAACCATTTTGGTAACATTTTATGTGCAAGCAGTCTCCAAAGGTTTTAATGAGTCAGTAATTGAGTATAGTGATAATAGATATTATACTGGCTTTGCAATTATCTTAATCAGTGCAGTAAAACGTTTCGTTTTTTAAATGAGTCTGTGTGTGACACGTGGTTTATCTTATCATATGTACAGAGCATAGACATTTTAACTGATTCTGTCAGTGCTTTGCAAGCATTACGTCAATCCAAACGTGAAGAAATGACCAAAATGGGTCTTTTGTTATTACCTTGGACAACATGTTAGTTTTCATTTAATTTTCAAGCGTTGCTCTTCCACAGGATATTACAAGGTTTTGTTCAAAACCTTTGATAGATTTTTTTTATTTTTGAGGTCTTCATGAGCCCTGGTCCAATGAGAAGTGGGGCTCTATCAACCTTCTCTGTTCATTCACTCCACCGTGTCTTTTCAAAGTCTGATCAATCAGAACTATTCATTTTCATAAATATTTCTATTTCAAATAACAACCCCAATCTCGCTTCTTTGATTACAGAGCAATGCTGATTTGAGGCCTTTAAAATGCATTAATGGCCACCAGATTTGCATTTATATTGGTTTTTTGCTCAGGCACACAAGAACCTGAGATAGAGCTCCCGCGAACAAAGACCAAAGAGAGAACACGCATTATCTGAAACACATTCGACCCCATAATAGAGTAAAAGCAACAGGATGAGAGATGCCAGTGTGAGCAAAACAGGCCATCCAGTTTCACCACTGACTGAAGCACACATTGATACACATAATTCGGCCTCATGTCTGATTCAGGAGCAGAATGCAGCCAGCAGTGAAAGTGGCTTTCTTGTGACTGATAAATAATATATAGGAAATGTACACTTATGCATATGATAACAGGGGAGGGGGGAAAAAAGGAAGCAATTCAGTTTGAAGATCACAATCAGCAGTGACACAAAAGTGACGATTACTCCAATCATTTCTTTAAGAGACATAAGTCAAGAGGGAGAGGATAATTGGTGCCTTGTGGTGTGTCTTTCCCCTTCAAGCGACTGTGACCTTTTCAGAGCACTGGCACTTCCGAAATCTCTGTTTATCCTTCAAATTAGGCGCAATGCCCACGTCATTAAAGATGGGGCAGATTTATTTGTTGCCGATCAGGTTGGCATTGTCCATGCGGCGTGCCTCCGGGGTAATCTCTCTTGATAAGAGAACCCGAAAGGAATGGATGCTTTGTCTCTCTGCAAATCTGATTCAACCACTTTCCACCACTAAATCGTCGAGGCAGAGAAAGTCCCCGGGGAAATTTACAAAGCGATTCAGTTCTCATTGCTGGTTAGAGTGGAGCACGGCTGGGCAATCATGTGCCAAGGAGGACCGAGAGTGTGTATGATTTCATTCCAACCAAACACTAGCAACAGCTGATGTCACCGATTTACCCCCCCGCCGCCCCGTCCCCCGTCTCCCGTCCCTCTGGTTGAAGATGCACTAATCATTGAATTGAACTCGTGAACCGGGTTGGGATTAAAATCCTTGGAAAACACTTGGACCTCTGCGAGAACTTTGCATACCCTTAACTCAAATACTGTATATGATTATTTACTAAGTATGCATTCCATGCAGAAAAATCATCTTTAATTTACTCCACTAATACAGCGGTAGAGTACACTACAATGTATTGTACAGTGTATACTGTATGTTAAAGTAATAGATATGTTCAAAGGCTTTATATATCTGAAAATCAATCAGAACGAAGCCACAAAAGGAATCGATCAAACTTTAAAATCTCATGACAGTTTTGCAGATGCCGGACAGATGGGAATGTGGATTGTTGACATCGAATTCTTCGCACTCTTAGTGTGAAAATGAATTGTCTTGTCATGAGTAAAGGGATATCTAGCAATGGTGGCTGAATTTGATGCCACTAATGGTTTGTTAAGAGGTAGAAACAACAGGAGCCACCTGGGCCTCGGCAACGTTCCCGTCAGCCCCCAACGTGCAAACACACACTCTATTTTCATAAATCACTGCAGCATCACAGTCAGCGCTCGACGGCTGTACAGCGTCTGTGGAAGGCGGCCTCAGAAGTTTTGCCTCTGAGATTCATGTCTCTGTGCAACAACCCGCTCTGTCAAGTTACACATTATGCAAATACATTGTTTACTGTTCATGTGACAATATCAAGGCAAGGAAGCCAGTGGGGACCCGGGGCTGTGGCAAGTTACCAAGAGAGACGGAGCACTGAGACAGTGAACAAACTCTGTGAAAGAACTGCCAAAGGAATGTAGCAAATGACTCTCTTACTCTTTCTCTGTCTTTCTATACTTCTGAGTTAGAAGGCTAGGGATTGAGGATGCAAGGAAATCAAAGCATGTCTTTGTGAGAAAGAGGGTTTCTATCTAATTTCTCTACCACTTTCTCTGTATGTAACAAATGATGCGATGTGCAATGCAAAGCAAAATATAAGCTATATTAATATAATAGTTGAGCACTCATAGAAATCAGTGATCGATGGTTTGAAGATACATTATTTCTAATGGTCCTAACACAGTTTAGGGCTAGGGTTAGCATAAACACTTATGAACTAAGAGTATATTAAGTTCTTAGTATTTATATGGTATGTGGGAAATTTGCAAGTAGAGGAATGGATGAATCAGAATACCCATTAAATATGATTTAACTCACTTTGATACTGAACATGTTTTGGGCACTGAACCCTTTTATTTTTATCTTTGTTGGTAGTGAATAATGTATGCATGTTTTAATGTGTTTGTGTCCAAAAAAATATTTTGTTTATCAATAGCTAGTTAAAATCGTCAAGGGACTCCTAATGTGTAATGTGAAACCAATTGTTTGACAAAAAAAAGCTAACGTAATGAAATATTACACGTTATGATTAGTTAACCTGTAAAACCAGTTTTGTGTCTTTCTAAAGGCCGAAAAATAACTCTGGTGATGTCATCGGTAGAGTCTTGGATTGGGCTTGAGGACTAAAAATGTGTAACTAAAGTCTCTGTTGTGCATGGGACACTTTTAAACTGGACCATGCAAAGAGTAGAATCCAGTATTTCTGGATTGTGATCTGGGACTAAGAGTGGAGAGAAAGTCCTAGCAGAGTACCTTATTAATATAAGAAAAAGAAGTTCACAGTGCGGAGAGTGGTTGCAAGTCAGTATAAAAGATGCACACATAATAGGATAAAAATGTACACAGTGCATTTGCAACCAAAATAGAAAGCAAATAGAAAAACCATTAAAACAGACAGATTTTAAAAAAACCTGGGTGGCATCAGTACACAGGCTGAAAGTGAACTCACCTATAAATTTTATATCTGGTCGTAAATCCTTGGCGGAATCTTTCCACAAAGGACAGATAACTCCGAGAGTGGTGGAAAGGTCCACGGTCAGAGATGAGCCAGTCATATTGCTTGGTGACATGTTGTTCAGTGGCCAACGGGTCCTGGCGGGAAGCCTGAACTGTTATATGGTCCCATATAAACAGGAAGCAGATGACCTCAATAAACCTCCAGTTCATGCTTTTTTTTAAGCCGCTCTCTGTTCATTCTCGCTCCATTATGTGGAGACCTGATGGGAGAGAAAAGAGGAGAGAGAGAGAGAGAGAGGGAGGGAGACACAGAAATAGAGAGCTGTTACATGACAGTCTATTTTCGCAGTGCAAGAAGATGTCATAGAGTTAGGTTAATTGTGTTGTACTGAACAAATAAGAAAGTGCCCTTGTCATTGTCACTTTAGTGTGACATGATGTGTATTTATTTTCTGCTCTTTCTCAGAAGGTTCACCCTTCATGCCTCCCTGGAGTTTTTCAGAAAGCTAAACAGATCGTGCCTCTCCATACAAGGACTGTTACCCTTTTGCAGATGAGCGTGAAGTACATCCTCAGCTGTGTGATTGTATTTTCTTTTTTTTTTTTTACAGATAATTGGTGTCATGATAAGTTGTGACAAGGTTAGAAGACTGCTTTACGATATGTTATGACACCCACCCACTAATGTGGAAGAACACCATCTCCCTTTACCCAGTGGTGTCAATTACTGCTGGAGGAAACGTTCAACTATTGACTTGTGACTTCATGAATTGTTAAAACTAAAGTGATACACAATATTGCCTTTTTTATCAAATACAAAATAAGAACTGAATTCCACTAAAGCTGCTAGGGGTGGTTAATACAATTGTATTATTGCCCTAGCTCTACAAAAATGGCACTATAATACAAAATTTGACTCACGGTTCTTTAAATATTTTAGAGACGATGCATTTTTTTTTAAAACTGGGCACACAGATCAGCAAAGTAGCATGGACGGGTCGTCTGAAAACAGATTCAAACAAGGCATGATTTATGGTGTTCCTGTATTTTTTTTTAAATCCTAGAGGCAGCAGACAATACAGGCTACACCTAACACCGCCTGGGTCGGGCAACTCATGTTAAGAAGCAGTCGTAGTATAACTACTATTCTGGCATATACTGTACAGTACTGAATCATCTCCCATTTATTTCATGTTGCATCGATCTTAAAGTGAAACGCCACAGCTCCATTACATCCTGCTTAATGGAAGAAATTATAAAAAATAATCTTGAAAACATTTTACAATTTCAGAAAGAACATACAAATGATCCATATCCTCATTTTGCATTGACTGTGAACATTATTATCCACTTGGAAGTGAAATGATGTCTTACTTACTGATAAAGAAATGATTTTCATCAGTAACTGCATTGAAGAACTTTGGCCCCTGGCCGTGAAGCACCCAATCCTCCCCCTTTCATGGTTTATTAGACAATAACGCATCTTAAAAGAGCAGGGCAAATTTAATGGGCCTAATCTTTTCCTGTTAAATAGATGATGAACTACTTGATTGCAAAAGTGAAAGAAATCACAGTAGCATACTTAAAGGGAAACTGTGTGTCATATCACGGTTAAAATAAGTGTGTCAGTATCTTATGACGTCTTAATTTGATTCAGCATTTCATTATTCACCTACTTGTCAAATCACCAGGAACAATCTTGGATAATTTGAATATTCTACTCAACAATATTAACTTCACTACATTATAATTATACTGCCTATTTGAAGTATAATCAGTTCCTAGGACTGATTGTAATGAAATCTCAGCTATCAACTAACAATTCTGCATTCCAGCTCTAATTGCACATTTGACAGAAGGAAAACAAGCCTCTTTTTCACCCTATCAACCAGATACTCAGCGGCAATGACAACATATGACAGTGTACTGAACAGGCCCATTTTAGGCAAATTACGTAACACTAATTTGAGCTTGGCTGTCAAAATGAAACAATACATAATCTGATAGGGAGGGACGATGCTGAGCAGGGAATGGATAATAATATGCCTTTGTGCAAAGATGGGGTGTGAGTGTGAATTTTCATTGGAAAACAAAAACGTGTATGAGAAAATGTGTCAGTATGTAAATACATTTTTCACAAACCTATTGACGAAAAGGTTCACCATGAAATATTTTGTGGACATGTAGCGAGTACTAGATATACAGTATGTTGTATTCAATATGGTAAAGACTGTAATAAACATGTTTAAGGAAGTTTTGGACACATTTTCAAATGGCAGGAACAAAATAGGTTTGGCCTGAAGACGTGTTTTTCAGCAAACTAATTATTTATTTTCGTTGTTTTAAAGGTAACTACTGCACATGATCATAACATTGTGTACTGTTAAACCACTGCTAAACTTCTCAATTTGGTAAGGAAAGCTGATTGGATGACTAAATCCTTTTCTATACAGCTACGGCTTTGCGCAAGAATTGGCTACAAACTAAAAGTGTTGCACAGTGAAGAGTGATTTTATTTTATACTCTGAGGCAGCACCAAACAAATTAGGTCACAGTATAGACACACATTTTCTTTTTTTTGCTTGCCCTTGAGCAAGTCATTTCTATACCGCAAACTCTGATCTTCACTTTTACATTACATATAGACCCTCAAGTTACTGTGTGCTCTTGATTGCCCCATCACCATAAAAATCAGTTCTGCTGTTGACCCAGAGGTTTAGTCATTTCGACCACCTGCGGTGTCTTTTCTGTCTGAATCCCTGAAACCTCCTGCAGTGAGTACCTTTACATTCATACAGGCCACATGAGGAAAGTAAATTCTCTGGGCTTTTTTCTGTAAGCCTGTTTCTATTGTGATACTAAGAGTTGCCATTCTTCTACTTGCCAATTTATCTCCTGCCAGATTCTTTTTGCTTGTTTGCTTTGTGGGTTTTGCGTCTGACCATTATAGGCACTCTGACACTCTGGTTCAGCAAACAGTGCTGAGTGATAATAAGGAACAGTGGACAAATATGAGTCATCGTGACAACTAAGCTGTCAATATGATATGATGTCGTCATCTTTACGTTATGTCACATATTTCCTCGGTATTAAACGATCCTATTTGTCTTGATGAAAATAAGTATTGTGAGAAGAGGCATCGTGATAAAGAAACGATCCTATGGGGACAAAAGGAAGTGGTGAAAATTGCGAGGAAAGTTTTTTTGTAATGCAATTAAAAACACATTACTAGAAGATAGGCTTGATCAAAATGAATGTACTGCATGCCCCCATCACAATCTAAAGGCCCCACTGAATCAATTCACTCTGGGGAAAAACACTGGGGTGTTGTGATTAACTTTTGGTATTTTGGGGGTTGGAGCCATGTGGTGCAGTGCACCAGCTGCACAGCGGGAATCAGAATCACTCTTACAGTATTCTTCCCTTTAAAATATGCAGACTCAACGCCACGCTGCTCTTTCAGTGTAAATATGGAAGCCACAGAGAACACAAAACTTTACACACAAAAAAAAAAAGAAAATTCTCTCATGAATTAACGGATGTTTACTTGCACAAAGTGCTGACTCACCAAGATCAAATACACAGCATTGTAAATAAGCAACTGAGGGCAGATGATGTTAAATGGGAGGAGATAACACATTTGGTTAATAATTGCTGCCCAGGTCCTACGAGAACTGCTGTCCGCTGTAGGAAACAGTTCAATGCCATCGCAAGGAGAGCCAAATCATTTGGTGGAGAACCATGGGGACAGTTTAACAAATGTATGGGGGCCATCCACTGCAGCCATTCCCTCACTGGTACTGAGGATATGAATGCTTCTGCACACAGAGCTCAAATGTCTCGGGATGACATCTGAGGACCTGTGAGTGCTATTAACAAAATCAGAGATTGTATCTTTCAGGTGATAAAAAACATCCTGGATTTAATGAGATTTTATCAAATTGTACTGACGTTGGATAAATTGAGCAGTGCTGCGTTGAAAGGATGATGGTGCAGTGCTCTTCCCTGATCTCCAACAAAGTGGATTTGGTTTGTTCAAAAAGGACATAGCTTCCTTGATAGTGATGCTTAAAGTCCAATTAAAACTAAATTGCATATTTTTTTCATCTGCTACATATCTGTTCTCAAAATCAGTCATCCTGTGTTCTTTTTTTTTTAAAGGACAAAATCAGAAACCAAAATTTATACTTTTCATTCTTTGGTTTCATGTTGGCGCCCCCTTGTTTTGCACTAATTTGACAGAATGCCATTACGGTATTCATCTACGTAGATAAAGGCCTTGCTTTGATGCAAGGAATTAAATGTTGCATGAAACGGTAACGTCAGTGTTCTGGCATATGCAGGGAAGACGGTTACACTGAGTCAACACCACATTAGCTTTCCTGCTATAGTCTCTTTCTTATCTAATTCGAGAACATGAACACACTCCTTGTCCTGCACCTTAGTTAGTTGAACGAGCCGCTAAACAAACATTCACCAGGGAAAAATTGCACTGCTGTTTGCCGGCTAGATAGCCAATTAACATACCCGCAAATGCCACTCGGGTCCAGTTAGATGCTGATGTGGTCCCTACTCTTCAATACCACCAACAATTGTCCGCCCACGACAAGTAAGCTACACGGCATGTTTGTTAAGTTTGTCTCTCCTTCCCTTCAGTGTAACTTCGGCACTCTGGCAGCCTGCCAGCTGCTGTCATTCACACACTGACATCGGACGAAAAGGAGCATTTATTACATATTAAAAACTATTGATAATATATTTTAAAAAGTTGCCATAAGTTCTGAGCCATACCCCACCATCCTATGCCATGCAAATTATATATTATTTTATGCATACAAATTTAGCATTTTGTCATAAAACCAAAAGCGTATGCATAAATTAAATGCATTGACAAATCCACCCTGATGTCAAGGTCCTCAATTTGCAGTGCTGGTCCAATCGATCCATTCTAATGTGTTTTCTAATGTGTCTAAGTGCTAACAAATTACACTTTTTTCACGTTTCAACAGCACTTGTTTCATTATTTACTAAAAAACAAAATAATGCACCAAATGTTGTGCACTCCACTCCACTCAGATCCACCAACTTGATGGCAAAATAGCATTTTTCAAACACTCCATTCTCCATTCTGAGGTATTTGTGTCCTGTTGCTGCCACATGAAATCATAACCCACACAGATCCCAATTCTCAAATGCGTTCCACACATTTGTTTGTTTGTCGGTCTGTCAGAAACATTCTTTATCTTGTGTTATTTGCAGATTACTGTTATTTGAAGAGTGGATTAGTGGAACAGAGAAAGGGAGAGACAGAGTGGATCACATTTACCCTTGAATAAGCAGGGTAAAGAGGGGAGGATGTCTGCTTCAGGAAATCACAAGACAGGACAAGGGAGGCTTGTTTTCTCCATCCCCTGTTTAAACAGCCTCATTCATGCCACAACTCCTCCTCCATTCTGGTTCATTCAGGGAGATTCAATCTCCATTCTGGTCCCATCACTAGCTTTGCCAATCAATTCCTCCCTCCCCTGTGTGGGGCCCTAAGTGTCCCTCTTTATTCTATAAAGTTCATAAGAATGAGGAGGCTTGTTCTGCTTATTTGTATTCTAAATCCCAGGGAGGCAAGAGATCAGGGTAGAATGAAGCCTTTTGCAGGGAGGCAGGTAGACTCCAGGGAATTAAAGCAGATATAATGTATTTCTGCACAATCCATCTATCCAATGCTCCTGCGTGACACCTGGTCACCAATATGTAATATTTATTTTCTACATTTTTTGTAGTTTGAAGTGAATGGATACAAGCAGACGGAGTTCTCTCTTAACTGTTATCAGCATTACTGCCTCACAGTGTCTTCATTTCCAGTGATACAGGTATAATGCAGGAAGTGAAGCAAAACCTTTGACGTAAGGTTATGGATGGTTGGCAGCCTAAAAATATTTATTTTATACTCCTCTGGGTTATTTTAACTTATATTAACCTGACCTCGATGGGACTAAAGGGTTATGTGAGACTGAAGCCTGTAAATAACAGAATGAGGAGGGAGCGAGCAGAGTTGCATCTACATATGCCAAACCAGTGTCATCCGAATTCTGAGAATTATTTTTGCACAGCTCACAGCCATGTCTGGCGAGGCGTGGTAATGGTCTGCCAGTTGCAATTTCTGGGAAGCAACAGAGAAATTGGGAAGGTTGGCCGTGGCTAACTTCGTTTGTAGTGGATTCCTTCCCCCCCCCCCACGAATCTCTCGCCTTGCTCCTGTCGTTTCTTTAAAAAAAGGACTGCAGTGGCACCCTGACCTTCAGAAAACAGGGCTGAGCAAGCAACACTGTGTTTGATAATTAAATTCCATGGTTGGTCAGTTGCAACCAATCAGCTGGCTCGGGGATCAATGGCTGATTTTGAAGAGCAAACTAATTCACTAATGATCAGAGTTATTCCAATTTACCTGGCTGCTGAATTATTGTGTCCAAATCTATTCAGGGAGGATCAATGCAAGCCGGGGCGAGGAGCGGCAGAGGGGAGCTGGGTGCATCTGTCATGTGAAGCAGTGCAAGGAGTGTGCTGCAAGGTTTATTTGATAGCTGCCTAGTTGAACAGCAGCGATGCGGGGGAGGTTTATGACACGGTTTTAAACAGGGACTGTCTCTGTCATAAAGCAAACTAATTAATAAGGTCTCAGAGTAAGCACAAGTGCAAACACTGTGGATGGTAAAGGTATAAGGTTTCTGGGTTGGTGGCTCAGATAAATTAAGCACATTGGCTAGCTGACGGGCAATTCAATTTAGCATGAAATACAAATTAAATTGATTTGCTTCATGAAGAATTCTGCAGCAATGGAAATGAAAACCATGTGACACCTGAATTAATTTTTTTTTCCCCAGGCAGGTTTTTCCCTTCAATGTGTTATTTTAATACACAGAGCTCACCTTTTCATTCCCACTTTGAATGGGACAGCTGAACCGATTATCAGTAGCATACGTCTCTTTAACACATTAAAGGGATATTTCGGATTTGTATGGAGTCGGGTAACACTAGGTTGCATACGGCATCTCCCCAGTTTGGAGAAGCACAAAATCTATATCAGCGTAGGCTATATTTTGATCATTTTCACCGCTTTATCTTGCAATCAAACGGGCCTTTCTGACAGGGAACTTAAACGGTTATCTATGTTCTCTTCAAACCCACCAAGCTGCCAAAATCGGTAACTTAGTTAGTGTTATTGTGTGACTTTGGTGATTCCAAACTAAGCCTGTGAAACAAGTCCCACAATAACAAACTCACCGATTGAGGAAGCAACTCCTGTGTTCTTCGAGGTAAAATTCCCGTTTTTGTCAAAGGAGTCTGGTGACTTTTCGGAGAGGGCTGTCTGACAGCAAGGTAAAGAAGTGAAAATATAGTGTACACTTAAACTTTGTTAGGTGGACCTTTCTTTTAGGTGGCTACAAAATGTTTTGCTGCTGCCCCAGGTCACAGCAGTACATGGCTTTGCTCAAGTGTGGTAACTCCTCTCTCCTTCTGCCATCTACTGTAGGCAATACACTGGCTATGAATAAGTACCTCACAGGGCCTGATATTAAAAAAAAATGTGACCTATCCGTTTGAGCTAAAAAGAGCATAACAGTGGTGATTTGCTCCTGTGTTCATCTCATTCCAGGAGAAGGTGGTTTGCACTGATAGGAGAAACAGAAGGATTCTACCGCTTTAGCCAGCATCAGAGTCTTTCACCAAAGAGAACGAGATGCTCGCTGGAACAGGCAAGCCATCTGTCACCACATCTACCACTGCTGCTGTATGCTACTGTGGCTGCGTTGCAGATGAAGATTGATTATTTGTCAACTTGCAAATTGGCTTTCAAGTGGTTTCTCTAATTACTCTGTGGTTTTATTGATGAGCAACAACTGACTGCTTTCCTTCGATTTACCTCACAGGGCACCGTCTTTGTTTTGAATATGTTATTTCTTACCTTCCTCTCCGGAGGCATTAATAATAGGGCAAATAAAACTGGGCAAAATGCTCCAAGCTTTACAATTTTGCATGATACTTTTTTTCTTCAAATTTTCCACAGAAACAACGTGAGATTAAAGGCAGAACATGCCAGATCGAATTCCATTCCCTTGGCTGGTCACACTCAAAATGCACCCAGAGGAACCCCTGAGAGCCTGAATAGGAGTCAGGTATGTAAATGACACCGTTCGCACGGCAGTTCTACTTTGCTCATGCATGTAAATGTCAGGTGATGTTATCCACTGTACTGTTTCTTCTGAATGGAGAAAAAGAATGTCTCAGAGGGCATTTAAATGCGTTTTATCTCCAAGAGAGCATATGTAAGATAAGTATAGGCCTAACATAAATGCACCCAAGGTGCTGCTTTTCACCACAGTGTCTGCGTGCATGTACATATTTGTTTGTCTTTGTCACATTTGCAACTGTGCATTCAGATAAAACAACAACAATATAACAGGCATTTAATGAAGCTGCTGTGAAGCTCACCTCAGGCCCCAGTAATATATCTTTTTTTTTTGTTACTGTAATTACCAGCAGAATTTAAAAAAACAGATACTCCTTCCTCTCGTCTTCCTCCTGTGACTGATCTGTCATAATTGCTTGTGTCTGTAACGTTTTATTCACATCTCACTATCAGTGCCAGGGGGCAGGGTGTGATGAAGTGTTGTTGCGAGGCAACTGTGAGACTGCAATCGGATTGCAGGGCTGCATTTAATTTTACAGACATATGTGAGGGAAGTATCGCCTTATCAGGATGAGGGCATGATTTGCTCATCCTATTTCAGTAACCGAGGTACAGGACTCCAGTAGGGAAAACAAATGCCTCTCGTTTCCTCATCCTGGATTTTATCAGCGTGTGCACAAGATGAAGCTTGAACAGAACAATGTGTTTTACTAAAAACTCGTCCTTCCCCACTTGCACTCCTAACGACCGTCATACTTGAGCAATTTCTGCTGCCAGATGTTTATATATCACAGGAAAAAAAGTCGGTGACAAAAAAAAAAAAGGAAAGATAAAGGAAAATGTTTTGCCAGCACATTTCTGAGTGTTAATGCTGCTTCAACTAACCTTTTCACAACAACCTTCTACTTTTGCACATTTTTTTTCGGGAGGGTTCTCTGAAAGAAATACATAACAGCTGCTGCCCCTCTCAGGAGACTGGACCACTGGCATTACGTAGAGAGAGATTTTTGTCCAGCTGCAGTGGGTTTATTTTTGTTTGCCTTTGCTACCCCCGCTTGCATGGCACTCTGATGCAATGCCATACCTGTATTTAACGACCCCATTCACCAATTTGATGCTTACTTTACAATTCACCCTTAGACGAATTGCTAATCAGGAGACTTTGGCAAAGAAGAGTTCCCTATCTGACCCACCGTCTTGCTCTCCAGCAACAGAAGGAATGGGGGTGTTAAGCCGATGGTCACTGGTCCTATTGTTCCTAATTCGCAGCCATAAATTTGTGAAATGGAAGGAAAGCAGAGGAGCACGCACAGACCCAGTGGGTTCCATAAATCAGCAAAATCTGCAGAGACGCAGAGCAGATGGTGGAAATAAAAAAAAAAAGAAGTGCTCCCATCTCAATTCCTACGGATTAAGCATCGCAAAGCTGAACTGCTCTGTATTACATATGCCTCGTGTCAGTGCTGTGCATAAATATCCATATTCTAAGGGTGTTTTTGTTCAGTGCCAGGCTCGATCTCCCTCACAGTTGGAATGAACTTACTCTGTCAACCTCAATTTAGTGTCATCTATTAACCTACAATGTGTCATTTGCAATTTAGTGTTGCAATGTAGCTTCTGTACCACGAGGATCTGAAACGCCTCTATATTTGGCTTTTATTATTCAAAGTGCACTACATATGTAATAAAACATATATAAGGAGGAGACTTTGAAGGATGGGGTGTTTTATTTGCTTGCAGTCTCCAGATGAATGGGATGTGTCTGCCGTTTAGTCCTGGGAGCATTTTTAGTGATTACTCTGCAGTGCCAAGGACAATGACAATTAAGTCAGAATGAATGGAAATAGTTCATTTGGATGCATTTGTGAGTTTGTTACTGTCTAACTGCAGATGCAAATATGATTAGCCAATAACTCTGAAATAAACGTCTCTGTAAAATGTATGGTAAACTAATGGGGGTCACAGCTTTTTTCATTACAGTCTTTTTTTATGGTTAATGTGGTCCTGTCATGACTTTCAGTAATTTCAGTGTTTCGAATAAGAAGTGCCTCATTGTATCTCAAAGGACAGACATATTTAAATGGGGTACAGCTTTTTTTTGGGGGGTTGATGCTCTGTCATACACACAAGCTCGCTCACATGGTCCAGTATATAGATCCACATGCGCATAGGCATCCCGAGCAGACATTTTGAGGCCTGATATGACTAAAAGGATTGTGATTTTTTTTTTGCTGAGAAAAGCTCTTTCTTTTCTGCACCATATTTCATCTCCTCTACTTGGGAGGTTATCGTTCGCAGAAATGTGCCCTTGATATGGGTTATAGCAGCCAACGTGTACCCATTCCCCATGTTAAGATTGAAAATAGAGTGCACTTGACCTCTTGCCTTTGGAAGTCTACAGTCGCTGTATTCCTCCCCTAAACTGTCCTCTTTTCATCCAGGAGCTTAGAGGCTTTTGCCACAAGGCTAACATTTCCAGTTCCCATGTTCCAGCATTTCTGTGGCCTCCTTCCTTAGACAGAAGTAAACTTAGTCATAAGCTATGTAAAATGCATGTCCTTATATAGTCAGATGTGTTATAAGTTAAGTCAGCTGTGGTTATAAGCATTAAGTAAAACCCTAATGTATGATAGTCAATAACAACATGCCCACAGCTGCTGACAATTTTTCCAAATTTTTGCTGAGCCACAGCAAAACAGGGAGTATTTTATAAGGTCTCCTTCAAAGGTTTATGTTCCAATAAAGGCAGCAAACGCCTCTTCACAATTGATATTAAAATTAGGGTTTTATAGCTATAGGATAAACCTTCCTTTCTCTAGTGTATGAAACACTTACTGTGTTTAAATGTCATTCACAGTTAAGCCACTGTACCTGTATGTAGATTTAGAAAATGTCTCAATTTGAGGTAATGTCAAAAAAGACGGGCTTTCACAATATCTATAGTACAATCATTCAGCTCTCAATATTACACAGTTCACTGAACTCTTAGATCAAAATGTATAAAGAAATATCTTTCATTTTTTTAAATGAAAGAAAGAGATTAATGTGGATCTTTGTTCAACAAGGCACAGGCTAGCAACTAGATTGATTGTTAATGTCAAATTCCAAGATGTTGTTTTACCTTTCAAGCCTACAGGCAGTGAGAGTTTGACATTCAAGTTATACATTTAAGTGGGGCATTCAAAGGTATTATAAGCTATAAGTGGACGATATCACAGCTCTATATCACAGCTTTCTGATGCTGCCATCAGCCGTACTTTGTTGGCAGAGAAGAGTTCTGAAGGCAGATTTGGATAGAAGGAGAACAAGATGCGTCTACATTTTTCAAAAGGCTTAAAACATCTGAGCATGATGACATCATGAGAATAACAGAAATGGGATTCTGCCTGTATATCTGCACCTCCACAGAGAAGGCAAATCTGCTGTCTGCTTTTCTAATTTTACAGCCATGGCAGCATATATGAATTTGGTTTAGGTTTTTAGCCTGTTGTTGTTTACTGTGAAGACTTTTCTTGCTGCCATATCCAGATGAGGAAACCACCACATTTTCTCTTCAAATAGCTGGTTGTTTTAACATTAAATCAGATCTAATTACTGGGAGCATTTAGATGTCGATATTTTCTTTAAGCTGGCAAGCTAGCGTGTGGGCGTCCATTGCTTAATTTTCTTTTAATACAGTATTAGGCATCAGTTGGTGTGTCTGCATTCTCTTGAGTATAAGCTCAGGGTGGTCCTCATAGATCAAAGTCTTGGCTTTCTGAGAGAGCAAATGTGGAGAAAATGTGCTCACACTAATGTTAGGCTGTTTAGAAAAAATTACGCTTAAGTGTGGCTCCCACCGAGAGAACCATCTTTGTCTGGTCTGGAAATAAGCTGTGGTAATCCATTTCCTCTTTTGTGACAAAAAGGCTCTGGCTTGGTGGAAGGATGTCTGTGTGCGTTGTGCGTCTGGCACAACTTTTTGAAAGGCGGTGGCAAGAGTGTGTTCATTGAAGTGCCAAAAAGACGTCTGAAGGCACCGGGAAGCAGTGGGTCTCGGAAGCAATTGAATGGGTTAATAATAAGAGCGCACTGATTAGCGATTAGCTCCCGTGTGGGTAAGAGAGGAGGAGTGAATTTTAGGCACCCTTGATTGGATGATGAACAAAGAGGAGGTTGCCTCTTGAATTTGAAAGTGATATGATGATGAAGGGCGGTGCGAATGAAAGGAATGCAGCCCAGAGGTGTGGCTTTTAAAGAGTAATGAATGAAAGTGTAGCCTAGAGGTAAAATCATTGAAAATGAAGTAGCCTTCCTTATTAAACTTTCGCTAAGCTCAATTGCAAGGATTAAAGACTTGACTGATGAACCCATCAAACAAAAAAATCATTGGAACAGAGCATCAAAGAATGAGCACATTTCATGGCATCTGTCCTGAGCTTATTGGCAGAACATAATCTGATGTCAGTATATGCGTCTCTTTTAAATGTGATCTGTTTTCAACTCCTGTTCCGGCAATGTAGTCGGCTCGTCGTCCAGCCAAAAGCTACCACCATTGCACTTTTTTTTTCTCCCCTGCTTACCACTGTGACTTGGATCTGCCGCGTTGCCTCTTCTCTGCCCTACATTGGTGTCATGTTGGTGTGCTGAGTCGGCAAAAACACCAGAGAGGATACTGCTCGGGCTATAGCTTCACCTGGACCGGCTTCTCCATCATTAAAACTAACAATAGCTCCATTAGCAAGGCGGCGCAGAGGTCTTTGGGGATGGTACATACTGCATGTGTGTGTGTACTTTGTGAAAATGTGTGTGCATATGTAAATGTGTGCTGGGCCTTGTCCTCTAAGATTTAATCCATTTTTTTTTTTCTGTTTGCAAAACATGCCGCATGCTGTATATGTATTTATGTGATTGGGTGATACAGGATCAATGAAGCACACATTGGTAATGTGTCATATTTTACAGAAGACAAAACATAACCACATAGGTCACCATCAACATGATTAGGTAACAGTATGACAATTTAAAGTGAACCCACTATTCCTAAGTGTAACTACGGTAATTACGTAAGAATAAAGATCCTTTTATCCTTTTAGTTGAACCGTCTATTTTCCGACACTCAGTTCCCAGCCCTAGTTTTGAGGGCATTGTCAACTGCTTTCATAATACCAATTCAGAATCAGAGGTTAAAAGAGCATTTGAAGGCGGCCATGCAGCAAAGCGTATTTTTTTTTTTAAATGTCTAGCCAAAAAACATATTCAGCAATGATGTAACTTTAACATCACAGTATGCAGAATACCCACACCCATTGTGGGAACATCCATAATTCATTTGCTGGGAATTAAATGTAGTCAAACACGCTCCGTGAATCACAGTATACAGTGGCTGATTAAATCATATATGAGATGCCTCTGTATTTACAGTGCACGCCGTGCATCTTCTCCCAGTCAGCACAATGTCAGCAGTTTGATTCAAACACAAATCATTTCTCTGTCTGGCTTAGGCGTGCTTGTCAGATTTTGCGGCGCTTTCGTGCTAAAAACAGCATCTCAGCGTAACAAATAGGCCCTCTGTGTGCTGATTTGTGATTCTTTATTCATAGTTCAAACACCTAGGATCTGTCTGTGTCTGTCTTATTTGTGTGAATAACAACATACAGTATAAGACTGATCGTAATAAGCCAGCCACTTGGTGATTTCATGTTACTCCAAAATCAGAAGAGGACTGTTAATGGAATGAGGTGCCAAGTTGGCACTGCACTCAGGTGAGAAAATAAATTATACACGTTTTGAGATGCAATCAATGTGTATTTCCACTGCCTCTGCCGTTTTCATTCAAGGCAACGCGTGTGTCACCCACCGAAGTGTTTCAGAATTAATCAAATTGGGAATATTTTGATGAATTATGTCCTGCAATATGGATCGACTTCCAGTTTCACCCAATTAAGATGAAATCAACAAAGAAATAATGAACTGTGTCTGTTTGGCTCTGGATGTTGCATGTCAGTGAAAAGACTGCAGTAAAAATTGCAAGAGACTAAAAGAAAAGAGCTTTTTTTTTAATGAGGTGTTAAGTCAGTTTTTCTTCTGCCAGTTATAATATTAAACTTAAATCAAAAGGAGTATTAAAACACATCATTTGGCCTCGCTTGCATCTCCACAAGCTGATTTATGTTATCTGATACACAATCATCCCAAAGCATAATATAATTACCCCTGACATTTCCTTGATTGCGTTTGACTCGAGCGAGCCCGGAGGGAGCAGCATAAAGACCTGCACTGCTTTACAACTGAATTTCACATTATTACAGTTGTTTTAGTTCATCTACAAAATCAAATAAGTTGACGTGTCTTTTGGCAAGTCTTCCGTTATTGCTGCTAGAAGAAAAGCCCCTGCTGAAGATTTCCTAGATGTTCCCCTTAACCCCACAACCTCACAAAACCTCCTGAGTTTTGAAAACCAGGGCCAAATTGTCCTCGTTACATCCGCCACCATCTCATGTCAACCCCCTTTTCTCCCTCTCCCCATACAACCCGCCATCTCTGTCAACCTGACTCCCCTAAAAGAGGACCAGCAGAGAGGCCCCCTCTCAGCCTCTAATAGCCACTTCCTTGTGTTACATGATCACCAGGTGTCAAGATTAAAGAATGCCTACTGCTTCCCGGGGCAGACACAGATAGGAGACAGAGGAGAAAAAAAAGCGCTCCATAATTACTGATAAATCGAGCACAGTGCCGCTTCTCCTTCCATTTCCTCCCTATCCACCTGGCCCCGATGTCAATGTGAGGGGCTGTGCAAGTTAAGCTGGGGAAAAAAAAAGTTGACCACGCCAGCCACTTTTTTTTTTGCACTGCTGATATTGCAGTTAAGTTCGGGCAATTCAGGGCCAATTGACTGACTTGGAGCTATTATTCACCCTCCAATCATCCCCTCTTTGAAGTGGGAACCGGGACTACACACACTAAAGGCAGCTGCAGCCGTAGCGCAACGGCACCGGCTTACATAGCACAGAACTATACCATACAACGCTCTCCACCTAACACAGGTGAGCTGCTATTACAAACATACAGTACAAGTCTTGCCTGCAGTTGACAGGGTTATAACCTACAGAGGATGATGGATGCACAACAGAGCAAGCATTCCTCCCTACTGAACACTACACACGTGCAGTGTAAGGGACAGCGGCTGACACCGGTGGTAAAGAACGGCCAGCTGGTTGGGTCTCCTCCCTCCAGCAGGCGATCGCAACTGGGTTGCCAGGTGGCAACCTCCTGCCATTGTTTATTAGTAATCCCAACATCCTTCATGGCAAACCAAAGTGGCAAATGGAGTCCAACAGGGCATGAAAGCGTCTGCTGCAGTGAGACTACTTTGTTCCATCCTGTCAAATTGGAGAATCTGAACGTTTGGTTTCGTCGGGAGGCAACAAGGTGGTGATGAGGCTCTGGGCATTACCATCACAAGCACTCTACCTATGAAGCAAATACAGGACATAATGCTGTGTGCCAGAGAGCTTTATCTTGGATGGTGTAGATGAGCTCCACCAGGCTGAAAAATGGGCCATGTGTTTGTACTGTATTAGCCTGATAATAAGAACAAATCAGGGACGTGGGCGGTGGTTGAGAGATCTGACACCAGGCCTGTGCTGTGTGTTTCCATCACATTTAAATCGTTTAACAATGCAGACAAAAGTGTTTGTTATTTTGTGTAAGGAAACCATAGTTAACTATCCTCAATTGTTTTGCAGCAAAGACAAAATGTAATATGCTAAATGCAAATTTATGCCATTTTTAGAATCCAGTTCAATGTGAAGATGTCTGTCTGACACTGAAAAGAGCAGCCGCCATCTCAAAGCATATTGATACTTATAAAAACATTAAGCAATGTGATAAATAATTAAAATTGATATTAACATTTTGAATATTTCTGAAATACACTGTAAAAATGTGTTTTTTTGCAATCTGGCACTAAGTCATCAATCTGTCCCAGAAACCTGTCCTACTAAGTTTGTAGAGGTTTTTTTTAAATATTTTTTCTAGTTCTCTGGCCACAGTTCCCTTCCTACTTTTAAATATGCAACGCTTGATCCAGTTAGAAACCATGCTGACAGCTGACCTAACCCTCTTTCCTACAAACTATGAGCACATTTGGAGATTGACCTTTTCCATCCAGGATTTAAATAATACATAATTATGCTGTTAAGTGCCCTAAAATGAGACCGGGGTTGCTTTTCTTTATTTCTCTCCCAAGATTATTTTATGTTATTGGAGGATCAAAGTAATGGTTATATTTATATATTTTATAGTATGATCGTTAATTCTAACGGTAGGTTTTCAATAGACTTCTCAGAGTTCGTCAAAGATGCACAATTCCATCTGCTTCGGTGTCTTTCAGTCAAACATCTGCCCACTTGTTTCATCTTCAGCGGAGATAACGTGTTGGATTTGCCAGGTTTCACTTTTAGTTCTTGTTTCTTTTAGATGTTTTTGATGGCTGTAATAACGTCAAGCCATGTAATTCTCTCCCCTTTTTTACACATTCCAAAATGTACATAAAAAAACAATAGACTTTAGTTGTTGCCGTCACACTTAAGAATATCAATGCCACCATTGCCTGCTATTGTATGTTTTAGGTTAACTATAATTGTAAACACAGTACTTCAAATATTTGCTAAAACATAAAGAATATCTAGAGGCCAAGCAATAATAGTAACATTTGCAGGCCTGGAGGTGATGGAATATATTATTGATTGTCTTTTAATTATTTTCCTTATCCTGAGGCAAATGCAATTTATATTCAAAATTGCATAAAACAATATTTAATCCCTCAGGTGTGAATGTGCCTTGAAAAGAAAAATAGGCACGAAAACTCAACTACAGCCGTAGATCTGCATCATTTGACAGGTCATTACGAAACCCGGTTAACTTCTTTCTTTTCTTCTTATCATCCATTCATTGGCTGAACACAGAATAATTATTGCATGAATGGTAAGTGGAAATTAAGCCGATCAAACACACGAGCACCAGTTGAAGACGTGGTGCAAGGTTATAAGAGTTACCATAGCAACACACCTGAAGGCAATGCCAAATGGTCACAAATGTGCACGGGTCTCTCGTCAGGGTCCCTCGGGCTAAGTGTGACAGGATGCCGTGCTTAGGCGGTAAAGCTGACATACTGGTAAATGCAAATGTGCTAACGGTTCATCCGTTGGGACGTGCAGCATTGACATTAGCGAACATGACGGATCTATGTTTAAATACGTATTAATATACATGTCTGCTGCCGTGGCAGATGTTCAACCTCAGACACTCAAAATATGCTCAAAGTGCAAGAGACAGACACACACACACACACACACACACACACACACACACACACACACATATATATATATATATATATATATAGTATACAGGCACAGGCAAGGTCAGGGACATGGAAAAAAAATCTATAGGTTGGTACTTCTGTGAAAGTGCCGTGTCAGGCCATTCATGTGTCACTTCTGGAGTCGGTATAGCCTTCTACAGCGCTGAGTTGTCGCAGACAAAGAGTGCAGCCCTCATCAGCTGTGACTCCTACAAATTATGTCCATTTTGCTTTCGCAGTTACATTTTAGGAGAAAGATAATGCTGCTTGGATTATGTTTTCCTTAACACGCATGAGACTAAATGCGTGGCACTGTATTGTGCTGTACACATACACAGCATTTTACCGTGATTTTACAAGATTGATGCTACATTATCACGGAAAATGAAGAATGGTTAATGTGTGGTTGAGGAGTAATGTACGGTCAACTGAAACCACTTCTTTAAGAAAAGACAGTGATCATGTTTAAACTTGCGATGCCTTTTTGTCATTCAGATAAAACACAGCAACATTAACATTAATGGTCCTTACGAAAAAAAAGTCCTCCAAATGAAACAAAATACATTGTTTCCCCATGCCTTCTCATCCTCACTGTTCATTTTTTAGGTTTAAGGAAAAATCATGGTTTTGGTTGATCTTTGTCGTAGAGCAGAGCATCAGGGTATGTACTGATCTAAAATTGGATTAGAAGTGAGGTCACAAAATCTGTATACACATGCTTTTCCAATGGCAGTTGATCTCCAATAATATTATGAAAGAAAGCTTAAATTGTGGGGTGAATGCATCTGTCCCCAGCAGCTCAGCCGGATAAGAAAGATTCGACGATCACGCTCACAATATAATTTCACTCCAATTTGAATATTCAAATCTGATCAGTCATTTGCCGCATTGTAGGCTGCTGCTGCTGCCCCGAGCTGCAATATAGGTCACTGATGCTGAGAGCCACTGGCATTAGCCAACAGTACATTGACTCACCAGCATCACATTGGTCATGGGTCAGTCTATGATTCTACCCTCTCTCCCAAATGACTGTTGAAGTTTTCAAAATTGGGACACACTGTTTGTAGTGAAAATAGAAGCCTCTCATCTCCATCCAGGCTAATTATTATGAATCCCATGCAGACTATTTGGAATGTTTTAGCAAATGTTTCTCTATTCTTAAGGAATAATTGGTGGTACCTACAATGTTTCAGCAGGGAGTGCTTCTCGCTTGCTAGTCAGCACTAGGATGATTGGAAAAGATTAAACCTGCTCTGTGAGAGGCCTAATTAAAATTCCTCAGAAAGATTATCGTCCCATGATTGTTCACATCTTAAATTGAGGCTTTTTACACTGGCAGACTCATAGAAATAAGTAATGTTTTAGATTTGTTTATAAACGTTAGCGGTAACTGTGGAAGTCCAGGATTAGACACATTTCTTTAAATCAATGCACAGAGTGACTGAGAGTTCAACTTTAATGTTCATTATTCATGAAACAAAGCATGTGTACTTGAACATGACCATCAAAATTACCAGATTTTTTGTCATTTTTATTTCCAATTGAATCTGATCCTTTTAACCCCTTTAAATGCTTGAAAGTGTGTTCCATGCTACAACACACTGACAATTGTCCAGAGACGTCCAAACCTGCAAATTGTTTTTTAAGAGCGGCTCAATTTTCTTAAGTTGTGAAATCCCCATCGCAGCCTTGTCCGTCCAAAGTGACCCGAACCTATTATGAAAGACAAAGACTCACACAGGACAGTTACAGCACTAGCATTGTGTTGTTGCTTGCCTGTAGTTTGTTTTCCACATTTGCACCAAAGACACCACACACTCCTAGTGGGCCATACGTGACGATTGAGAGGGATTATGAGTCTATAAGGTCTTATAAGGTTGATTTGAAAAAATATCTTGAGCCCCAAAAAGCTGAGGGCAAATGCAGAGATTGGGGGTAAGTCTCTGTGGGTTCATCACAACGAGCAACCCCTTTCACATTATGTGTCGTCATTAATTCCATTGTTAATATAGAACTAATGATTGAAGCAGCTTTAACAATATCTTCCACATGCTTTAATTACCACAAGTGGATATCGTAGAATATAACACTGAAAAATGTTGACAGTGAACAGTAACATGTGTTGAAAGTGTGGGAGTTTTGTAGATCTATTCAACATACAGTTCCCATGTATGATATATGACACAATCCACACTTTATTATATTTCCTCCGTAATGTATTTTTGCTGAGGCTACCCAAAAAAAGAAATCACAGCTGCATTTCATCTCCATACAAATTGGGGGCATACGATATTTGACGACTGAGGAAGTTGTATTTTGAGTTACCTCAGACACAACTTCCAGACTGGAGCAGATCAAATTACATTGCTGGAGGGAATATGGGAGGCAACAGTGAAGCAAATTAAGTTAAAAGGCTCTAAGTGTAATCGCCGGCCAGTGCAATCTTCTACTCTTCAGTGATGTGAAAGACCACAACAAATCAAAACATCTCTCTCCCTCTCCTGCTCACAGTAACACTGGGCAGAATATTGAAATGGATGTGCAACCACAGCTATCACCGGGCCAGCGAAGACGGAGGCTGTGTCAAGTAAGATGAATTACTGTAGTTATTACTGTGTTGTCAGGAATATTTGTAAGGAGTAATAACGGAGCTCCCTGGCAGTGCTTGATGACACAAGGGTCAGGTTTGTAGAGGCTGAATTTAGCATCACGTTTCTACCCAGTGTCTCCTACCCTACCAAATGTTAGATCAAGATGAATAATTTGCAGAGGATTGTAGGTGTTAACCAAATATTCAAGGTCTGCTTATGCACACTTGAAAGCAGAAATATAAGGAACAAGTATGTAAGGAGGATTTCTTTTTTTTTTTTACTTGGTTTTACTCAAACATTCAGCAACTGCTGCTGATAGATACCAGTCAGATTATTCCAGTATATACTAACAACATCAAGGTAATCATCTGATGTTCTTTTTCATGACCAATGCTAAACTCAAAACACAAAGAAAAAGGATGCAAAAATGATAACTCCAGTGCATAACTCTATAAACGCAGCTCCTGCAAATGAACTTAATAATTAATGATATTTACGTAACATCATATTCAGGTTCATCAGCAGTCAGAGGAAGGCAAGCCGGGATAGGCTTCAATTTCAGGAAATGAAAGTGCATACATATTTGTCTGATAGACAATTGATTTTTTGTTTGCTAGTTAACTTTGAATGTGCAATTAATTTCTTGATTGTATCATAAAATTGTGCTTATGTTCGCTCACACAATCAGACAGTGGTCCCCTGCTGGGAAGAAAGAGAAAGAGGGAGACGCAGAGAGACTGGACCAAAGCCACCACATTCAGATGACGAATTGTGTGTGTTGAATGCCAAAATAGTTTAGAACAAAACAATTAACACCGTTGTGATGCTCCTCTGAGCCGGCTTTCAGCTTCCCGAGGCTTCACACAGAGCCCAAAATGTGTGTTTCCAGTAACTGACAAAGATGGCGAAGAGCAGTGGATGATACAATGAATTTCAAAACTACAGTTGCCTTCAGTCAGTGTTTTCATGCAGTTTATGATATTTGCATGGGGGTGACAGGGCTGTTATTCAGATGAAGGTTGTTTTTTGTTCAAGGCAATTGTAAAAAGAATAAAATATGAAGACAAAATGTCCTTCTGGAATTGTTAATCAAGGCTTAACATGGTTTGAATTTCATGGCGTACAAGAACGTAACCACTTGTGATCAGCTACCGGCACTATACTTGTGAGCCTATACTGTTGGAGAATTCGTTTTGAACATCGCACTTAACAAGGGTAGTTCGGCTCCATGTGGTCTTGCGGGACTGATAGCAGCAGCACATAGGTCAGACAGCCCCTCGCGGAGTTCAAATGATCAGCTGTCACTCCAAAATATTGTAAGCACACCAGCATTTCTGTGAGATTTTTTCCTTCGTGTCATTATTTGACCCTGTTTGTTTCCGATAAAAAAACAGATTTTTTTCTTTTCTTTTTCAAACCTCTTGGGAGGCAGCCTTCTGGCCACAACAGCTGCAGCCAGCCCCCACATGAAAAACAATGCTATGCCAAAACAAGAACACAAAGACAGTGACAGAGAGAGCTGGTGGGTTCTGCCAATACAAGACTGGTACTGCTCTCTGTCCACCACAAAGACAGTTTGTAAATAATGTCCTTATCTACACTGCGAGCAGCAACTCTCTGTGCAAAGGGTGAATGCATATATTGTATCAGCCATTCCTTCTGATTATGTTTGTAGGTGCGTATTTCCTCGCCTTTCAAGAATCACTGCCACACGCTTTACAGATAATTCGTCAGTAAGTTGCAATGCCAAGGTCTGTAAAAAAGACCTCTGCTGCTGAATGCTGTCTATTCGGTCCTTGAAAGCATCCTCAACATTGGGTCATCAAAAGCCGTGACACAAATATGGCTTTAAGCTACTACTGGCATTTTTATTTTGGCAATGTGATATGGAATGCCTTCCCTCTGAAAATGATTACATGTTGCCAGGGTTTTTGCCATTGAGAAGGCCACCAGATTGAATGAGGCATAGTGAAAAAGGCAGCTTTTCTTCTGCTATTTCCGCTGCTAATGCAATTTTCTGTGCTGGACAAGGAGACGAAGGCCAAACAACACTACAGTATACTGACATGCTGTCAATACAATGTCAATTTCAGCCATGAAAGCTTAACTGTACATTTACATTCCGTATGCAGGATTCTTCCGAGTTGAGTGCCACACAGACAATTTTCAACTTCCTCTTTAAAGACAAAGCTATATAGTGCGTCAGTTGGCTTATTTATCATTTTGAAAATGAGAATGATATCTTGTGCTCTGAACCTTGCAATCATAAATGCATAAAGTACCATTTGTCTGCATATATTTATTAATAGTACATGAATGAAGCTAATTAAGAACTTCCAAAGAGAAACAATGACAAACAAAACCAAAACTGCAGTGGCAGTCATGGAAGTGCAGATAAATGCTTCCGGACCAATTTCAAACAGAAGCCTCTTCTCTAATTTCATAGAGTTGGTATCAGCATCAGACACAGTTATCTTGCCTTCAGCCACATTATGACACCCAGTGTAAAAGAGCATGAGCTCCCCTCGCAGTTAGTCAGTGGAACAGCAATCAAAACAACTTGAGGGAACACGGAACGGCAACTTCGCCTCACTGGTGACACACACGCGTGCGCACGCACACACACACACATGCAAGAAAAACGAGCGTGTACGTGCTTGCTTTCTTGCACGCGCGCTCAGAGCCACGTACAACACAGATGAGCACATACACAGAGACACTGATACAGCTGACTATCTGCTTTCACATAATTCATTACAGACAGTAATTCAACAATAAAAACACGGATTCTACAGAAATAATACAAATAATAACGGGAAGCATGACCGCAACTCATTCCATATCCGATATCCCAGCCGGGAGGACACTCACTATTAGTTCACGGATCATGCAGTTTCCGGGATGAATTGATCAACATTGATGTAGAAAGTGTACGTGCACAGCTGGACTGCAAACGGAATTACCTTGAATACAAATATTGATGCGGACTGCACAGGGATCTGAAGGCCTGCTAATGCACCTTCACTTTACATGTTGCCCCCGTAATGACACTCACTGTAGCCGCGGCAGGTCTGTGCAAAATGCGAACCCCAAATTCTGGAGATCATCGTTTCTCCCTGTGGTCGTACGCTCCTTTTCATCCGCACTTCTGCACCACCACCGCGGGAAGATGCGGTCTCACAACGCAGTCGAGTGCACATGATCGGGAGGAATAACTAATTTGCATAATGTTCGGAGATGATGGGTTTATAAGATTATGAGAGTCCCGGTATTATTTGTAATAGCCTCTGAACGCTCCGTCGACATTTAGTCCGGGCGGAGCTTGAGAGGACTTGCACACCGACTATTTAAAAGGTAGCTTCACGGGGAGAGGAACAAATTGCCTCCATCCGGAAAAGGACACCACCGGCCAACATCAGTAACATGCTGACCACGCAACATCGCCATAATTGTGCCACAATATAGCCCTGCCTACCCGACCACTACCTCGTGGTCAGTGATGAACAGAAAAAATAAATAAAAAAATTATATATATATATATATATATATATATATATATATATATATATATATAAATAAATAAATAATATACCCTCATATTATGTTAGAGGTCCAAAACGGGATAACAGTACTTACCTAAAACTGACTCTCCCCTCTTTGCTGTATTTGTGGTCCAAGATTTGTTAGTTCTCTAGCCAACAACTTCTGCTGGAGCATATGTATCCAGTGCTCATGCTGGTGGCTCAGTCGGTGATGTTGGATTGCGGATGATTTGGCAATCCTTTTCATGCTCAAGGGAAAAAAATCCTTCGTTTCGGCGTGGTCTCGGGCATTGGCGCGCAGAGGAATAAAGTAATGAAGTCCGTCAGGAGGGGAAGGAGAAAGGGGAGCTCTGGATGTGAGATTTATGCCGACGTGTTTCAAACTGTTCCGTTCTCTCTTTTTCTTTTTTTCCCTCTCCCCGTAGGAGCCGTTTGCGGGTGGAGAGGTGTGGGGTGGATATCTAGGAAGGGAGGCTCGGATGCACAGACTGAGGGCGAGAAAGGGGAGGTACAAAGAATACAGTCTCGTATTGTAGAGGACGGTCATGGCAGACAGTAAGGGGTGGGTCTGGACTGGATGAGACGGAAGGCGAGGGAGCCGAGGGTGGATGAGGATAAGAAGCCGTGTCGTGACTTTTCTTTGATGATGGGCAAACATTTACACCAAGGCTGCAGGTTGACCGCCATAAACGGCTTGATCGTGACTTATCGAGGGGGCAAAACATATATAATACGCTTGATGATTTAGAGATTTTGAGGAAATCGAAACTGCAACAAAGTGAAGGTGGTGAACGGCGCAGAACGTGCCACAGATACCACGTGTAGGCTGTGTACTTTGCATAAAATACAACGTGACTGTATCAATGTGTGAATATAAACTTGGAATGACTCGCTGTGAAACTCTCTTCTGAAAATCCTCCATAGCCTAGGCTCTGTGGACTGTTTAACTCTACCTAAAAGTGAATGGAACAAATGCTGTTTTCTGAAACACAACTAAAAGTGTGAATTTCTGGTCGTTGCTGTCCATGGTGCTGAAACACACCATGGACTGTTTGGTTGCTGTCCATGGTGCTGAAACACACCCATCGGGTAAAATGTATGAATCATGCAGCCATTATTCATTTGTTGCTCAATGATATGCATGGTCCTATATCTTGTTACCAGCTTATTCATTACAAACCACTTGCTTTACAGGATCTTCAGCTTGCAAGGTGGCAATATTAAAAGAAAGATTTTCTTTCTCGATTAGAGTTCAAAGAAATTAAAATCCACATAAAACTAAACTAGAGACCCAGTAATTTCAGTTCTTGTGGGAGTGAAATTACTGTAATCATTCTAAAGTGACATCTAGGGAAAGCCGACATACTGTGTGATTAATACCGTTCTTAAGTTTCTACACTTCACCTTTTGTAAAAGCACTACAATGCAGCGGACAATTATTAACATTAACAGCCTGATTTCAATATGTGGGCCATCCAAAGTTCTTAAAAGGCTTTTTATTTGTTTTTAGTCTTTTTGTGGGGGGGGGGGGGGATTTTTGTTGTTATTTGTGTCAAATCATTTACAATAAAGTAGTATTACAACTAGTTATAATACTAGTGACCAGACCACTCACTACTACTTATACTAACAGTCATAATAATTAAAGTAACAATAACACCGCTATGGTAAGTTAGGCTATATGATTAGACTGCAGGGAAATCCAAATTTTTTTTCTTTCAAATCTGATCTTTAAGACAGACTGTCAGCACTGTTATATGCAAGTAATCAAATCGAATTTGTGTGTGGAGACATCACCAATCTATATGTATGGGTTGCTGTGGTATTGAAACAGGCGTCAGTAACTACATAAACACTACAATAACTACAACTACATAGGTCCGTCGTTTTGCCTTCCAAACAATCATGCTGTCAAGTCGTGGTGCAGGAGGCTATTGTACTGTACATTACGATGTTCCATGCTGCAGTCATGGTAGGTTTCCCTGTGCAGCTTAAGATGTGGGGCTAAAGTACTGACTGGTGGGAACATGTAGTCCCAATGATGATGATGATCTGGACTTTGAATTCGATTAGATCGGCCAAAATTTCAAACCACCTTAAAATTGTGGTTTGGATTGTTTTTGCAGAGCCTGTGTTTGAGAGGATGTCTGTAGGGTAGTGTATTATTACACACTACCCTATTTGTGACCCCCTTAGTATGTAAAAATGACGAATAAGAGTGCACACTGTCACTTCCCATTACATATGTATATTTCAGTGTTACAGTAAAACTTGACAACTTGATTTTATTCCTTCAAGTCTAAACTTACTACCGTCTGTTCCTTCCTTTAATATGCTGATACGTTTAAAAGTTGTGCTAGTTTGGAAGCCTCATGCTGATTAAGTGACACAACACAGAATAACCTGATGAGCAATGGATGGGTGGCACTATGTCAGCTTAGCTTAATTAAACCCATGCATTTGTCACATTAATTGTTTCTCTTCCTCCTTAAATTCACAGTAATATGCTTCAGAAATGCAATGCAGAGACAGACTGCTGCACTGACATGATACAACAGGATATGATGAAAAAGACATGCTGCATATATTATTATATGCAGCATGTCATTTCAATGCAATCCAACATATTAGTTAACATCCCAACGAAAGTTAAGGGAACTTAATGTAATTTCTTGTAAGTTTCCCATTTCCCATCTAAAAATACCACATTGGATGAGTATATTTGACAGCATCCAACAGTTGTATGTGTTCATTTAAAATCTTCATTGTAGTTCAAAGCCCAAGCATGTAGAAAAAATTACTTTTGAACAGATTTTGACACCACAACATCAACTGCAGTCCCAGACAGCTTTGCAACTCCACTAGCTCTCCAATGGTCCGCTTGCTGTCAAGTGTTTAAAGCATCCACCAACAGGCAAAGAACCTGGCGGGACCAGCATTGCATAGAACTCAATGAGGCTAAATGGATATATGGGGCCATTACAGGGTCATTAGCCTGGAAGTGGTGGCGACACGTGACAAGTTGCCTTTGCATTAGGAGGAATAAAATACTCCAGGGATCATTGAAGTCGATACTTTCTATAACTCTTTTGGTCGTAGCTTTTAATTAGAAACTTCCCTTCAACTTCGTTCATCAGAATATTCTGAGACTTATTCACACCTTTTATAGACGCTTAATTGTCCCTTAAACAGAGTCATTGTCAGCCTATCTATGATACAAGAGCCACTATATAGAGTAAGACTGGATTGCCATTCAGACTGAAATTTTAAACTTACTTGCATATGCATGTCAGTCAAGGCTTCATCAAGAACACCAAAGCGAGCAAAGTACTTTGAGTGTGTTGCTGAGGCTGGATCAGAAGTACTGGAGATAAAAAAAAAAATTTAAACTGTGTGTTATGAGCATGCTGGTCAAGAATGCCACAGGCAACCATCAATACCACTGTTTCGCTGTGTACACCTGTCTGATGACATGTGCAGCAGTGTGTACGAGTACGATTGGGTGATGACAAGCTGAGTGTTGATAGAATGCATATTTTAAATGTCCTATCTCCAGAGGGAAAGTGCAGGTAAGGTACTGTTGGCAAACTAAAAGAAAATAGAAGGATTAAAAGACAAGAAAAACACACTGGAAATAAATAAAAAATGGTAGGAAAGGGAGGTCTTTAACCTTGCAAAAAGATGTCTGATTTTATCTAAGTTTATGAGAAAATCACCCTACTTTTTACTTTTTTTATTACCTCAGTAAACATTGTAAACACAAGTTCATGGTATCAATGCCTAGTTTCAGGAAAATACATCATGATGTTCTTTTAGTAAATTATGGTCCCACATAGAGTAAAATAGAGCATAAAGCAGGGTCTGTTGGTTGCCTGTGTTAAAACTTTAACATTTTAACAGTTTGTTCTAAGTTCGTGAACGTTAATTGTAACATTTTAGTCTCCTAAAAACAGCTTATTCAGCCTTCCGGGAACTTAGCTTCACCCTGAAAAAACCAAGATGGCGACAGCAAAAGAACAAGATGGCAACGGCCAAAACGTATTCTCAAGGTTTCAAAACAATAGTCCACAATCAAATGGTGACCTCACGTTGACTACGTCCACTTATACAGTCTATGGTGATGACAGAGACTGGTGAGCAAACTGACTTGTTCGGCATTTGGCATATCGGGTATTAGAGATAAAATGAGGTGCTCTCTTGTGATTCCACATCACCCCTTAGACAAATAAGTCTAAGGGGTGTGCATTGTGTGCCTTGTGTGCACAAGGCACAGCCAACAAGACAGCAGTTTTACAGGCGTATGAAAATAGTTTTGAGTAAATAGGATTAAAGCTAAAATAAAACTGTTAAAAGTCCAACTTAAAGTAGTTATTTTATACAACAGCATGATTACATACGTCCTCTTTAAATTGCATACTTAGCTACAAATTATTTTTGGAATATGTGAATGCTTCCAAGACAGACTTCTTTACACTCGACATGGCGAGATAAAAAGGTAGTTAGCTGTAGCATATTGATCAGCTTTAAACATTACTGCAAATGTCAACATGGGTCTGTTTAGATTCTTAATAGTGTGTCCTTATTCTTAAGTAACACTGACTTTTTTCTTCCTTTCAGTAATAAATAATAGTTTGTGGAATCCATTAAAGATGCAAATACTGTACATGGAGGTTTGACTTAGATATCTGCAATCAAGTGTTTATAAAATGTATGTTAAAGGACTACTTTGTCAAAGGGGAACTTAGAAAAAAAACGAGTTAAGCACAAAGAGGTATAACACTTACCAAAAATAATAAGCCATAACTGCTCATTTGAGAAAAAATACTGAGGTGTCTCAGTGACTGTATTTGGAGTTACCCTTGCTTAACTTACAGCTCTTTGCATACTTTTAGTCATATGTTAATTTTAGAAAGTCTTCCCAAGGTACATTAGAGTGTAAGTTTTTCTGATAGTAACACCTTATTAGCCACAAAGCCTGCTGTGCAACTACCAGGAACCTAATGAATGTGCATCAACTTCCTTAATGAATTATAGTACAGAGAATTATAGAGCGATATTCTAACATGCATGCCATTCAGCATCTCATTATTGGTGAGCATGTGTTCGTTAATGTCAAATATGACCCAAGTTTATAACTCACAGCCTTCGGGGAATACCGCTGTCAAGCCAATATATACTTTACACTGTGCAGATTTGACTCCATTATCCACATAACTACAATAATTGTGCCATATTCAGCACCACGAGCCCTTACAGGAGCTAAATTTATCTGGACTGTAATGATCTCACATATACCTCCATGTTGGAAGCCATGGCCTGAATCTCCCTCCTACCTGCCCAGAAGACTGTTAGTGCTTGCTAGATTGACAACCTACTAATGGCTGATCTCTGAGGCTTAGGCCACAGAGATGTTAGTACCCGGTCTCATAAGTACACGCTGTTGCAAAAGCCTGTCACACTGTACCCAGACCTCTCCCTGCCAGGGCTATGAAGGAGAAGACAGATGTCCAAATAGCAAGCAGGTCCATCAGTCATGAGGATTTTTTCTCTCGCAGGGTGAGGGAAGGAGGGTCAAGAGACACCATTCTAGTCTGCTACTCTAATGAAAAACAAACTCATTCTCGGGTAGTTTACTGGGTAATAAGACATCCAGCCCACCAGATCCTAACATAGAAACAACAACTTTTAAAAGTTTTCCCTTACCATCGAGGCCACCTCACGACTCCCTTATTCAAGCTAATAGACATCTCCGGAGTATTAGCAAAACAAACATTTAACTTTGAAAACATGTCAGCATACAATGGTGACATGTTTCAGTGAAATTGTTGATCAATGCTTTAAAAACGCAGGGAAATTAGAGTCATGCAATTAGTGTAAAACAAGAAAAAGACCAAGAAAATAGCGAAAGTCCTCCAAATAATGAAAAGGACAAAACATGCCATTTGTCCATGCGCTCAAGAACAGCATGAGCGTTTTCTGATATGACAGCTGTAACCGCAGGATCTGTTGTCCGTGCCGTTCAAAATCACAATTGAAACATAAGCTAGTTGTATGATGTGTCAACATTATGGTAAACGTTTGGTTAGGTTTTAAGCACAAAGACGACTAGCTTTAAGAAAAGAGCATGATTTGGGTTAAAATAGGCACTTGTTCTATAAGGCGGTGTTCCAAATCACCGA
Source organism: Anarrhichthys ocellatus (assembly GCF_004355925.1). Lineage (NCBI taxonomy): Eukaryota > Metazoa > Chordata > Actinopteri > Perciformes > Anarhichadidae > Anarrhichthys > Anarrhichthys ocellatus. The sequence goes on from NW_022280053.1 coordinate 4,620,044, forward strand.
CTTATTCTTTTCACTTTTATCCCGTATTGCAGTTCCCCTTACAAAGTATACGTTGCATGCAGTATGCATATAATTGGGATATAATTGTGGGGGATGCTTTAATGAAAAAAAAGAAATTCGGACTGTCGGTTGGTAATGGAAAACAAACAGGTGTCTCACGTGTTAAAGTCTGACATTTTGTTATTTATCAACCCTGGCATCTTCTCTAAACAGACTTTGTCAGTCTTTAATAAGGCCACTTATTTCCACCTTTGCTCCCGTCATAATTGCTGCACCAGTTAGAGAACTTTTTCACTTGAACATAAACTTTCGGGGGAACTTGCTGAAATGACGAATGCCGTCATTCTTCTTGGGTGGACAGTGCCTACAAAAAAAGAGGCAACAGAGGAGAGGTTGATTTTTTTTTACAGAGAGACAGAAAAACTGCCAAAAAGAAGCCATGTTAAAATGTGCAGAATCCGAGATGGGGAGCATTTCAATTGCCTATCAACAGCTCTTAACAACTCCCTTAGCTAACAGTACTAACAGTGCTAACAGCGCAAACTACGGTGAAGTGCTGACAGAGCAAACAATGTTTACCTGATGGGGAACAGGAGGGTGGCCCCAAAACTTCTGCGATGACGCTTTCTGTCAGGACGGCATTATCAGCTGTAACCGCCATATGAGAGCAGTGCAGAGCGGCGGCCATGAGCCAACCAGTGGGGCACGCTCACATGCACTACAAGAACACGTGGCCGGCCCGGCTATGTCAACAAAGCGAGGAAACGCTCGGATAACAACACGCACACGGAGAGTGACTTAACTCTCTGCTCAGGTAGACATTACTACACTATATCTTTGCATGGCAAATAGTTGTTTGCTGCTATATTAATACTCTCATTGTTAAATACAGCTCCTTTAAAGACTATTGGGAATTGGTTTTAACCAAATATGTGTAGCAAAATGTATATCAAAGAGGAATACATTTCCAGTTAAAGTACAATGACGTAGTGACGCTATAAATAACTGGTTCCATAATGACTTCGTGGAAGCTTTTTAAGACATAATGATGTTGTGACTAAACTGTTTAAAACTGCTGTAACAAAGTCAAAGATGTCAGCTGTTTTTTTCTACTGGCAATGCACAGAAAGTTTTAAGCTTAGGGACAAGGACCTTGAATAAGGTATAGAATATGAGTCGTATTACAGGTATTCTCACCACATGTGGCAATGTTGCAAACAGTGTGTGGGTGGCGGCTCAGCATGCAGTAACCATATTTTTAATCGCCCATCTGGCACAAAAGCAAAGGATAATACAGTAAGAGGGTGCACACCGAATCACAAAGCTTAGGAGAGCATTTAAAAAAAGCTAAGTTTGAGGCCTTTAAAAACATTCTTGAGTACTGGGCAAGATTCAACAACCTGCTTTGTGTTTTTGAATGACTTTGCTGAATACTTAACTGAGGAGAGTACTTAACTGCTGGAATATTGCCTCTTCGGCTTCATTAACACTTCACCATTAAAGTATTGTCTGGCTGTATCATCGCATCCCCTTGTCTTCTGTAAAGTCTGCTTAAACGTTTGTGGGATCTTTCACAATATGAAATACGAATGATAAATCATAAGACCAGGTTGTATGTAGGTGGTGCCACTTAAAGGCAGAAGCTGAACCAGGTTAACCTTATTTTGCTGGATGACCCTGTGTTTGGCAATAGGTGGTAAATGTGAATTGTCACCATTCAGCAGAACAAAACATGTTCATTGGTCAATAAAACTATTTCCATTGTCTCATTCCATCCAAAGACAATGAGTGGATGAAGTTATGTATATAACATGTATATATTGAGTCATCCACAAAGGAATTTTTTAAATAATCTTGTTTATACAACAAAAAACATGTATAATTTATATATTCATGTATATTTGAAACCCCCATAACTCATTAATACAATATAAAAAAACGTATATTTTCTGTAATTTTTTGTAGAAATCGAAAGTTAAAACAGTTAAGTATGCATGTCTATATATAATCAAATCACCCCTATGAACCCATTGTGAACAGAGTGTATAAATCATTTCTAACAAATTTATGCATAGCTGCAAACACCATTGTTTTTATCATTCCAAAGCCGTGAAGAAAAAATGTTTCAGGCACCACGTCTGTAAAGCCTATCACAAAGGGGGGAAAGCAGCCATTGTAAATTCAGTGCATTGTTGTAGCCAAGCCAGTTTGGACAACACAGATACATTATGATGAGCAGCGTCATGCAGAGTGTTTAAGAATAATTCAACAATGAATCGCAGATGACAGAAAACAGCTGCTACACTGTTCTCTGTAGGTTGAAACGTTCGAGCACTTCTGGCCCTAATCAGTGTAGTTATTTTGCGATTAAGAGATGTAGAACATGCACTCTTTCTTGGCTACTGTTGCATTGTTAATCATTCATTTGCCTACACAATGTGAGACAGCTATTATCACATGGAATCTCTTGAAGAAATGTGTGCCAAATTAAGGAAGAATTGAACTCTTGTGACTGCTGACTACGGGGAGTTCGCTTTCCCTCTTATTGCTCTTGGCAAACAATGTAATTTAAACAAAAAAATATGTGGGCTTTGTTTGTTCCTCGCTCCAGACAGAAGAAGAGAATAAACGTATGCAATAGGATTGCAATGGAAAAGAAAACAAAGCAGCCTTGAGAGCAGTTGTTCAGTCTAAATAATTAAGCAGTGATTAGGATGTGGCCAAAGGCTGTCTGATGGGCTCAGTGGCATGCTGTGGACTGGGCTAAAGCTCTCCATTGGCAAAACACGCATTATTGTAGACAGCAGTGAAGAAATGTCATGCCTCCCACTTTTCCATTTTCCACTTGACAGCTACTCCTACTGTCCTTAGCGTTCCCTTTCTCCCTCTCACTATATATCTACATGTCTTTCTTTCATTCCTTTTCAGAATATATTTTGCTCCTCTGCCTTTTTCATGTGTGTACCCACTCATCATTCTACATAGCACTGTGTATTTCTCAGCTCTGGGCACTTTCTGAAGCATATTACACTTGTGCCACTTTGTTTTCACATTCATTTAATCATTTCGACATTTCATTTCATGCCCTGCTCTTTCATTTACTAAAACCCTGTATACTCTTGTTCTGGTTGCTCCATTGTGAAAGAACTGTTTATGCTAATGAAGTGCTAATTTAAGCTGTGATGATATTTTAATTACCCAGAGCAAAAGGGAGAGCTTGTAGATGCCTGAGCCTGGCAGAGGTTTAGGACATGGTCCCACATATATTAAGGTGTTCGGAGACTTGCAAGTAAAAGATACATACTCAATTCCCTGTCTCTGTATACCTGTGTACACTCCTAGATTTACAAAACACCACGTACACCTGTGTGTTATTACGAATCACAGCAGGGAGACAATCAGTGGAACTGCGAATTTGAGATGAAAATTTCAGCGCAGACAGAAGAAATGCCACATTACTGAATGGGAGGCTGAAACCTATGTGAATGAAATAGGCAGAAGAAAAGCAATATTGTTTGGAGGATTGAGTTCTGGGATCTCTGATGAAATAAATTGCAGAATGACAGACGGTCAGTGTGACTTTGGATTCTTTTAAGTTCAAAGTTGTGCACTTTTAACAAGATAAAGACAACACTGTCTGATTGCAAAATACAGACTGGAAAACACAAAGCAAGCTTGAAAGTTGAGAGAACTCTTTACAATTGACCAAAGCATTGTCAGTGGCATTGTGCCTGAACAACAGGGGGGCATTAAGGCAAAACTGCAGATGGAATTGGGCATGTGATTCTATGCCATATTGCATAAATGCACAGATAAAATGAATGGCATAACAACATTTCATGGCATAGTTGTACAATGTAAGATATATCTTTTGGCACACTTTAATTGAATCTATGGCAGGTGGAGGAGAGGGTTTAATTGAAGAAGGCGCTGGTGTGCGCCGCAGTACGGGAAGCCTGCCTAACTGACTGCCAGTGAATGTCCTGGTCCACATGGACGGGTTGTGACAGGTGCAGCGTCAAGGCTGCAGAGGGATACAACACAAGCTCTAGTGAGGCATCAAGGCAAAGCCATCTCCCTCATGGTCTGTTCAACAACAAAACGAGCCATATGCTTTGCACTGTAGCGTGCTCACTGTGTGGACTAAGGGTCTGTCAGTTGAGCATAGAGGTATTTGAATGGGGCTTGGAGATGGAATTGACCCCTGACATTAATAAACCTGTAATAAACCTGCAGCTGTAAACTTTTATAGTAGCAGCGATTCATGATACACTGCTACATCTTTGAGTCTCTCTCTCATTAAAAAAGAAAAAAAAAAGTCAATCCATAATGTTTTGACCTCTGGCTTATGGCAAGAGCAGCTTGTAACTAGAAGGTTCAATCAACCGACTGCCAGCGAAGATCTGGGGAATGTGAAAGAGTAGCGGGGTTTCCGGCAGTGTATTGCAAGCCCAGTGGCCTACCGGGTCTCAGCATTGGGGATGTTCTAAAAGTATTTTTAAGATGTATTTTAAACTAGTGGGAGCGTAAGGGATTACAATTTCCCAAATAGTATATATTACAGTTTGTAATCCTACTAATGCGGTGTTACCAAAACACTATTTTTTTTTTGTGCCATGCAAGTTTATGTTACGATAACGTGAACGTGTGGTAGGTACATGCATCTTTGCATCTCGTCGAGTTGAACGTTGGTGAACTTTCAGGAGAATACTCAGACTCGGAGGCTGCGGATTTATCCGTCCTGCTACCTTCAGATGCTTCAGGGATTTCATGAACTTAAGGAGACGCTTTTCATACAATATAAAGCAGCTGTGGGCAGCAGATACCACATTTATTCATAGATCAATGAATAACTTTAATCAAATGAAAGCTTATTTTCTGTGCAGAATTTGATTGGAGGGGTTTTGGGTTTAGCGAATATAATATAGTAATACAGCGAGTGAAGTAACGGATTACTTTTGATACCTTGTGACAAGTAAAGTCAATTGCCCAAGACTGGTGATAGCTTTTTCAAATTCTCCAATCCTTGAGTCCGTCTGAGAGTTTGCTGGTTGCAAGCAAGACATAGGAGCCTACACTGTATACACACTGCACTGATATGTGGCGCTTGCCGAGCAGTACAATATACAACTTTAATACAGAACTACGGAAAGCGCGAGACCGATATTGATGACGGCACTGAAAATGATACTGTCTGGATTTCTAGATACCATGGTATACCTTAATACCGTAATACCGCCTAAGCCTATGCTCTGCCTTAAGGCAGACATCAGTCTGTCACTGGCCTGCGCCTCATCAAAAAAGGACACTTGGCCGCCAGCCGCTGACAAAAGATACTTCTAACAAATTCTCTGGTGGAAATCCTGACCAGCAGTTGACCTTTCTTCTTTACCTTGAAGAGTTAATCTCCAACTGCTCCAGTGGCAAACAGCTACTGTGGTTGTACTGGGAAGCTTCCAGATGTGAATGTGTGTACAGTAACAGTTTGAGTATGAACCTGTTTTCCAAAGCTCTCAGGGAACCTTCCCTGCACAAAGAAGAAGAAAAAAACTGTGGAAATTGCTTAGCTGTACAGGGCACGCTGAAATTAAAATAATTGTAATTTGATTTTATTGACTTTTGAGTTTGTAGTAACAGTGCTCAAGTGTGTGAATGTGCAAATATCTGAAACAGATGTCTGAAGGAGAAAGAGTTCAGACGTACCAGATAGCAAACAACGCGTCATAAATATTGACATCTCATTGTGACAGCTGCAAACTCCTAAGTTCCTGTCTGTACCCCCTCAACAAACACAGACAAACACGCAGACTCTCACTCACGCACACGCACACACACACACACACACACACACACACACACACACAAACACCCTTTTGTGTCAACAGAAGATTCTGAGCTGTGTTGAAAGCTTGTACAGTAGTAAGAGCAACACTGTCTTCTGGGGGGAAAACTGACTGTCACAAAGAGATGCTGGATTTGCTTTCTGGGGCCTGTTTGAGCTGCCTAGTACTCCGGGAGCTCACCGTGCCGAGCATCTGGAGCAAAATACAATGCAGAATACAAACAGAACGGTATCTGCATGATGATGAGAATGTTGTAAGGCTCCTTAAATAGCGTGGGGGGGGAGTCTAATTTGCATAATACAATGACAAAGACTGGTTTCCTACACTGTACGTTCGCTGTGTGAAAATTTGTTGAGACAATACATTTAAATTCAACTCACAGACATGTATGGCCTCATGACGTATTTATTATTTGACCATTTTTTTTCCCCGGTCTTTGTCCATTTTCATTGACTCACTCAATAACATCCTTACTCATCTCCTGCTGCCCCATTGCACCACTCGTGTTGGTAAGGGTCTGTAACATAGGGACTTAGGCAGCATCTTAGGTAAGTAATGTCCGAGTGACAGCTCACTCTCATAAACAACCAGGATGGGCTTGGAGTTATTGCGCACGGTGGGCAGGGCTGCGAGTGGCCAAATCACTTCATCACATGTGCCAATCTTCCTCCAGCTCTAATGTAATTAGTGTGGATCTCCTCTGCCTGCTCTGGCCTTTTGTTGTTTGATAAATGTAATTAGATAGAACGAGCATCAGTAAGCTAAGGCCGCTGTAGTCTGAACGATGTGACAAGAAAGTCATTGTCATTAACAAAGTGGCTGAAAATGTGCTCAGCTCACTTCCCATTGAAGTGAGGTTAAAATTGCATGCGTCCACACACACACACACACACACACACACACACACACACACACACACACACAGGCTGGTAAGTTGCCTGGGTGTAATGGTGGAGATTGAGATGGAATGTAAAGGGCCGTTTAATTCAATGAGCAAAGCAAGTTATGTGAAGGTGTATAATGAAGTAAATGATCATACAATAGACTCGTTCAGTTTTACACCACTCGCATAAGGATGGGAGACTGACACAAAAGTAAGTCAAGTGGCATTGGAGGTATTGAATATGAATCAATACAGTATTGTTAGGCAGACTGTAAAGTCTGTACTTCACAGTCATGTACACCATGTAAAACCATATGAATAGGATAGGCACTTTGGGGGATGAAAGGGAAACCATATGTGTAGCTGATATATCTTTTGTCTCCTAATTACTGCCAACAGAAGTGTGCGATTTCCCTGTGAATGACATTTTTCTTATGTGCATGTGCCAAATCCAGCCGTGATACGGTAAATTCAAAGCTGTTCCTGAGGATTAATTTGACTGGGTGGGTAAACCTGACTGTGCAGTTGCACAGATAGCCAGCAGTAACGTTGGAGGGTAAACAGTGTGTGAGGGATGAACTCAAAATGATCCCCCAAGAAAGATAGCACAATTATATCCCATCAGAAATAATGCTATGCAGGATTAAGCTGGTAAAGATGTTTATCCTTCAATCTAACGCAAGCAACGACACATGATTAGCATGTATGGGATCTGTATTAATACCATTTATTTTTCTATATATGCTAGATATTTACTTATCTATATTCATGCTGGGATTAGCAAAGTAGCAAATAACACAGCCGAGGCTTTTCGAACGTGATCTCATGCAATTTAAGCAAACCTGTCAAGAAAGAATGACTGAAATGTAAGATCTGTGTGCAATGCTTTGTCTCAACTCTAATGAAGCTAGCATGTCTGGTAAAACATTGGAACTCACATTAAACAGACAGTGTGTGTATGTTTTAGTGGCCTCTAGTGGTTTGTGGCAGGATGCAACTAACTAATTACCCCTCAGCTCAGCCCTCCTTTTACAAGCGTGTCGGAGAACTACAGGGGCCTGCAGGTAGGGATAGATATTTTTAGGATTTTAGTACAACTAGGGGCTACTCTTATCAATACTCAGATCTTCTACATGACTGAATAATTGTTTTTAAAAAGGTGTATAAGATTTTAAAAAACAAATAAATTCAGAATTAGAAGTTATTTATAATTTAGATAAAGCTAAATATTGTTTCTAGAGCAGCAAAAGTTATGTTTACAATGACAAAGACACTATATAAAGTCCTTAATATCTCACTGGAAACAAATCTAAAATGTCAATAGAATAAATAACATTTCTGAGTGATAGTTGCTTTGTCTCAGCCGGCAGAGAAATTTAAGAATAAAAGCTTTTAGCCGGTTAAGACATAGTTATGAATATTATATTCAATATCTGCCAATAAAGCCCCCTAAATGTGACACACTGTCCCTTTAAATTATCCTGCAGAGGAGTCAAAGTGTGTCATGATCTCTTACTTTGGAGTTATTGAGTCTGTACATTTTTTCTTCAAAGCCAATTTGGATTCTTTCTTGAAATAAACACCTTTTTTTTTTTCCTGTGACGTTTCTCGGGGCACTGCGTACAATTTATACCACTAACAAGCATAAATTACACCGGGGACTGAAAAACATTTGCCTCTCCATGAATTCCTGCTTTTGCAGTTTTGAAAAGGGAAAATTGCAGAAGCATGTCTTTAGCCATTTTGCATTTTGAAAGGTAACACTCAAGGATGCCAACACTGTCGGCATCAAAAGACTGAGACTGTGAATGTTGAATCGTTACATATGAGACAAATCATTTCAATTCTGCACGAATAATGTGCGTGACATGACTAGTGGATAATTCTCCATCTTCTGGAAGTATTTCATGGGAAGACGCTTAGTCAGCCTGAGCACTTAACCAATCCAGTGGCATGAGAATGAAAGAGTGGGAGGCAGCAGGACAAAACAGTAATAATAACCGAGTTATAACCGAGTTATAAAGTTCTGCGTCCACAAGTCAGGGCATGTTTTGAACTCACACATAAATAATTTCATGATTTTCTATGTTGACAGAGAAAGAGACTTGATCCTAATTTAAAAATAATCTCAATCATAATAAAATATCCGTACAATTATGGTATCTCTGACTCCATACATTTGTGACGATTAACCACGTACAATTTCTGGAATACAAAAAACATTACTTAACTAACATTTTGTCTAGTTTATATGTCATTCCTCCCTAACCCAACGTTCAGATCCCACCAGTGTTTTATCTTTATTCCTCATCCTCCCCGCGGTAAATCAAAATCCCTCAAAGCCTTTGTGCTACCTGTCTGGTAGGAAGGCAAACATCCCATCATTTCCGTACTTTTTCACAAACTTTGCAAGTACTGCCTTAACGTGTGCAGAATTGGAACTGTGAGATGAGGCTGGGGACATGAAATACTCAGCTCAAGCCTTGGCAAATATTTCATGCAAGTCTTTCCCAAATTCATTCGGAAGTGTGAGAGACTATTGACCATATATTGTACTATTGATTGACGAGTTTATTTTTTAAAAAGAAAATTGCAATGACTGACTGCAATTTTAGAATATATATTTATTAAGGGTGAAGACTATATTGAGGACTGTGACTTTGCTCATCATTATGTTCGAGTATGAATTCTATGTTAAAGCAAAGGTTGATTAACTGCTTCATATATAAGTCAGGGACTACTCACAGTTTTACTAGGGCTGAACTGAAAAAAAGAAATAGAAATGAAAACATTCCATCTCAGCACCTTTGCACAACAAATAGGACTATAAATCAGCCCAAAGGAAACGGAAGTGATGACCTTGAGTGCACAGAACCCCCTACCGATACAGATAGATGGAGCAAACCTCCCCACAACAGAAGAGTGTATGTCATGGAAGCACTGTTAGATAAAATGGAAGAGCAGGCAGTGACAGCAGTCGGGCTTTAGTCAACCAAAGAAAATCTTTGTCCACTTAAATTCTACCTACTCTTTCACCAATTGATTGGTCAATGGGTGAAAAAAATTAAACTAAATCTCTACCCTCCTAAATAGCCTAAATGAATTATAAATTAAAAATGCAATTTGCAGTAAATTATTCTTAACCTAATTATCTTATATCTTATAATGACAACGACTCAAAACCGACCAGCGTGCACCAAATATTCTACCTGCCAAATATTCTATTTTCCTGATTTCCGAAAATAGAATGAGCCCTCGAAGCTGTCGCGAGGGGATTTGACTGAACTTATATTTCAAACAAAATAATTCAGCTATTTATTTGGCCAAACCACCAATATATGAGCACTATTGTCAGGACTGAGGACTGGGACTAAGACAATTACTGCGTTTGTCCGTGTGTGCGCTGCGCCAACTCAGCCAGACCAGAAGACGCTTCAGAATGCTGAACAATAGGCCAAAGTCCCCCGACAGACAGCATCAACACCGAGCTAACATTACCAGAGCTTTGCTCTGTATTACGCTGCTTTTCAGCTCAGAATGCTACAGAACGACAGAGAGCAACCTCTCCAAGCTGTCAACATTCTACCCAAGGAGCCTCAGAAAACTGAGTATCTCCTGGCCTATCACTTTTCCCAACCAACAACTACTCGCTGGGTCCAGTCAAGAGGGCATAGACTCATGAGAAGGCAGTGGAGATGGACTGGACACATCAGTGGAGAGAGAACATTAAAGCCCTGAAGCAGACCAGGGATGCCATCCAAAAGTTCACCCAAGACAGAGAGCAGTGGAGATCCTTTGTTACTGCCCTACATGCCAACGGGCATACAGGGCAGTAAGTAAGTAAATAAATAGGTAAGTACTGAAATATCATGGTATGCCATTTTGCAATACAAAATCTTGATTCTGAAAAATGGACTGCAATATGAACTGAATATGAACGTATCAGTTGGCTATGTGATCTGAAGCAACACATCCCGTGGTGCTTGTTTGAAGCACCCTTCCAAAATAATAAGCCAACTGCATATAGATGCAAAGTGAATTTTTGTTCTTGGTTCTTTCGTATGTACATTTTGGCCATTAGCAGTCAGTTTAGCTTCCCTGTTTGATTGATTAAATTTGGCAGGGGGTGGCGACTTGCTTTGCTGCTGGAGCTCCTTGATACTACCATTTGAAGTTGCCAAAGTCAGAAATTTCCAATTCCTATACATAAGCACTTTAAGAGAGTCTTATATTCAACATTTTGTACTGAAACCTATGGCAATGTTATTTTAGAAAACTATGAATGGTGACTGTAAAAAAACACAGTTTGGCACATTGTATCCAATAAAAGCAAAATAAATTAGACATTTTCAAATGTTGCTTCAAGGATCACAAGTGCATCAAACCTTGATCCCTCTATTGTGAAGCAGAGCTGGCTCTCTCTTTACACCGTTACAGCACACATACATATTTAACATTCTTAAATAGACCTAAATTCAAAGCTTTGAACTCATTTTCATCATCTCGTTAAGGGAAGTCTAAGCCAATTTGTCTTTCTGGTTAACCTCGCAGGTTTGTTAGCCAGTTGCATCTCAGGATATTTGTCATTTTCATGGTTAAATACTTCTATTATAAATTACAAGACAATTGTTACTGTTACTTAGGGGAGAGATCTTTTAAATTATGATTTAAATGAATGAAGTCTGGGTTCACAAATCTTACCAGTCGAAATTTAATGGTGTAGGAGTTTGTGTTTTTCCCAAAAACACTTGAGGATCATTTCCGAGAACTCTGTCATCATCATCATCGTCCTCCCACACAGCGTGATGTCTGGCCAGGTGGCAGAATCGTTCTCAACTGACAATTTTGGCCCTGTTCCTTATCTTCTCCAACAGGAAGCAGCAATACTGTTCCATGGTAAACAAATCAATTTCACTTTCAATTTGATATACATTTTTATTTATTTATTTCTTGCTTCTCTTTTACATATATGTGAAATTAAGTAAGGGAATCACTGATCTATACGGGGCAAATTCTCAAGCTGAAGTTAACATTTAAGATGCAGTGAAAGACTAACAGTGCACGGTGTCTAATGGCGACCTTTTCTGCCGTCTCGTTCACTCGACACGGTGCCCCTCAAATCATCTGCAGCTGTCTGAGGAGTGCACACAGGACCAGTTGCCTCCCATCGACTTTAGTGGCAGTAGCAATCGATTTGTATGATCCATGCCTTGCAGCAGAACCAGTCTTCATCATCCAAAAATGCATGCTCTGGGTTTGTGCGTGACAGATGAAAACCGGCAACCTCGGTTGAAATTGCTGCAGCACTGCACCATGAACACTCCTCTATTTGAAATGGGAAAATTACAGAGGTGATTTATAAGACAACATAATTGTTGCTCCATTAATTAAATATATGTTGAATCTCCATTTGAATCATCTCACATTCAATTGAAAAACCTTCCTTGGTCCTCCAGTTTTTGCTGCAGTCGCTCTGATATCCTCCATGTCTGGCAGCATATACCCTACCCTACTTTTTAATGGCCGACAGCCCTGCCATTTGTCTAATGTCCTCCAATATATCCTCAGAAGATATTCAGCTGTTTATTCATCCGTTTCAATGTGCAGTGAAGCATTATACTTGGTACTCAACATACTGTTAGAAATTTGAGAGGGACGAATAATGATAAATGAATTCCAGGCCCGTTGATCATAATGCAAAGATAGAGCACACAGTCACATAATTTGTCATAGTTTAACATGGTGTAATTCCTGTGTAGGGTTAGGGGTTATGAATGAAGTTCTAAATTGTTGAATGCTGTCGTCAATGTTAATGTGGATTGAATTGTAGGTGAAATATCCTTTGTGAGTTATTGCAAAGGCTCTAATTCCCAGTGATTTCTCAATCTATCCCGAGCAATGAGTCCCACTGTTTGTGTGCGTGAGTGTTTGGAGGTAATAATTATTTCTCTGTTTTCCTGGTGGCGGATAATTTCCTCCTGGAACCCAACTAAAGCCACCCACAAGCCACTCCAAATGCAGAACAGGAGTTGCACCGTTGCATCTGGCATGGAAATAGTGGACCATGTGCTCCACGCTCTCGCCATCTCCACAGCAGAGGACAGGCTGCCAAACATTATGGACGACCAGCATGAATCCCTGGCATCCGTCTATGATTTCCAGAACTGCGGCGGTGGTTCTGGGGTTTGACAAGACCACACTCAGGCTGTCCTTTTCAGGGAGGATAGGACAGTGTGACTGATGATTGGATGATGGAAAAAAAAAGAAATCATATTTCCGGGGTTGACAATTTTCCCAAAGGACCCATCAACTGTAGCTCAGCCATCATTTCCTTTGTAAAATGAAAATTTCAATTTGCAGTGCAGATAGAACTAGACTGCATGTAAATTAAGTAACTTTACAGTCATATAATTCTTAGCACAAACAGTTTACCAGTTCTATAAACCTACCAACTTCAAGGAGCAAATGAATTGATAACCAACAACTAATAACATTGTTGTGTTTAGGTATAGGATAACATTTAATAGAATGAAGATGACGTAAATATCATGAAACTCACCTCTTTATTGATATATTTACAAGAAACTTTAATGAAGTCATCTGTGACACTGGGTGTCTTCTGGATCCAGAAGTATTTTGTCATATTTTCTACTGTTTACCACGCAATCGCCACGATAGAATGAATAAAAATAATTGTCACCATGATAGTTTTCCAGAGCAGTCCAAGCTTTGTTCCTAATATCATAAAACACTCTGCATTGTTTTCGTGTATGATAAACATACAAATTCACACCATCACAGCCCCTTTAATCTTTTTTTGTTTGTTTTGTTCAGCTTTTGCGTGATTGGGTGATCCTTCATGACCACAGAGTTGTCTGCCTAAGTAACAACAGCTTCGGTTGTTTTGCATGCCAGAGTTCTGTGTCTTTTTATTCTTCTCACTGGTTTGAGTTCGGGCTCCACTGGAGTGCACTGTGCAACATGGATTTAGCAACATCTGAATCAAATGTGATGTCATTTATGAGCCATTTATGAGATAAAACCACACCTACACAGTCCTTAGTTGAAAAAAAACTAAGGATGTTTTTCCTCCAAAATTGTAACTTCTATAGTTGCGTATTTAGTATTAAATATTTAATATTATTGGAAAATGGGCTTTAACACAGGGCAGTTTTCAGTCTGGACGACCACAAAGAGGTTTTGCTGCACTGCAACAACGTCACACTCTTCTTTACAGTCAGTTTTAAGTGTTTGAAGGAACAACCAGATATGGTATTATTCTTTCTGGTGAGGACAGTCTCACTCAGGAGGACACACATTTACTGTGTGTGCATGTTTTTACTGATCAATCACGTTAAACTAAGCAACACTGAGTGCACTGGTTTGGCTGAACCAGTTCTAGAATCCCAGCTAAGCTAACCTTAACCTCTGTTTAACTATAGCCTCTGATTAATTCTTCCACTCTCATACGGATTCATTTGCTGGGACGAATTAAGGATCGACTGCCTGTTGTGTTAAAAAGCAATGAAGCCTTTCACCTCAGCATATTAGTATGTCTGAAACACTTACTGACACTGCATTACCCTGATATTGAGAGACCATTTCGATTATGTTGCATAAGCCCATTAGGTGCCGAAATGATTTGTTTGTTACATTTTCTAAAAATGCAATAACTAAGTGGTAGCATGTGCATTTCACTGCCCAGTATTAATGTGTTTAGCTGCTGCATTAAAATGCATGTTCTGTGTTTTGTTGTGGGCCATTTGGAACCTACATAAACATACACGACATAAAAATGGAATAAATAAAAAGCGGGGGGGAAAAATGCAAATAGTCCGGGTGTTAGACAGTGCATAGCAAATTCGTCCTGCAGACTCTGCTTCAGGCGTGCTTTGCAACAGAGAAACAAGTTATATTTGTGACTACAACTGTGGAGTTTTTTTTGAGAATATGAATGCTTACAGGGGAGGGTGTGAGGGGGTTTGCTGGGGGATCTCCTGGTTTTCATTGCATGTGCACATGCGGGTGGGTGCGTGACAATGAGGATACGGGAGCACGTCTGTCTGAATATGACGGCCACGTGTAAACATTTGGGTGCTGGCAGCAGGAAAGAATGCATGTTGAAAATTGTGAAAGCTTTGGGTATTCTGATGAAGCATTCCCTTCAGCACTCAAGAGAACTTGGATGATTCCAAGCTTGGCGCAGTAATGCATTTTCAAGAGAAGCATCTGTCATAAGCTTTATATCTCACTGCTACTGCGGCCCATTGAGCAACATCTCTGCGCCGCGGCTTGATCCATGGTCATTCGTCCCCCCTCTCTGCTCCCAGTCCATTTCCCCCTCCCCTTCCCTCCACACCTGCCCCTCCAATCATGGATGATCCTGGTTGATGGCAACTGCACCAAGGCCTGTGTCGAATGCATTACTGCATCAGCAACAAGGGGGTTTTGGTTGGTCAGACATCGGTTTGAAGTAATATAGAGCATCATAACGGCACAACAGCTTCTTAAAAAAAGATGACCTTGCACTTCATGAAAGATAAAAGATTTTAAAAACTGAACGGTAATGTAAGTCGTGGATCCTACGTGACATTTCATTATCCCCTTTGAGAAATATCACAGTATTGAAAACACTCGTGATAGAGGAGCATGGCTGGTGTATTTTAAATACATATACCTTATGCTTGGGTTTAAGACCACATTCCTATTCTGCATAATTGTCAGGGATAACCTTTAGATAATACTGAATGACCTTTAGCATACTGGCAAGCCTTGCTCTCTGGGTAATCTTACCCATCAACATTAAAATCATTTACCAGGTGAGGGGGCTGATAAAGCTTACCCAGCTTTGATCATACCACAAGGGCAGCAGCAATTTGCAGATACAAATCAGAAAATGATTTTGCATTAGCAATCATCCCTAGGTATTTGCGATTGCCCATGGGGGTGCAGAGGAAAAATATGATTATACGCCATACACTGCACTTCAGTCAGTTTTTCATTTAGGAAAAACTGGCATTTATTTAACAATTGACCAAAAGGAAATTAGTTTTATTGATTTGTTTGCTAAGGGACAACATTCATCTATGCATGTGCAGCTCACTAGTTCAGTCCTTGTAGGGAACAGACAGAGACCGAGTTGTTTATCAGCAAATATTGTAGCAAACCCCTTGAATTCTTATTGAACATGAGGACACGTGCCTTCGGGTACGTGAGCGAGGGACTTGCAAATGGGAAGAAATAGAAGAAAAATCTATAGCCTTCATATCCTGACACCCATTAGGACAACCATGTCTTGAAAAACCCTGTTGTTATTGAAAATGAATACAAATTTAATGTTGAAATTCACAGATGACTGAAGGCTCATGCTTTTCGTCATATTTCATCATGTCATTACATGTCTTGAAAAGTGCAATTTCAAACTGCCAAAAAAAACCCACATCATTTAACATATAATTTGACAGAGGAGCATGAACAACACATGCTCATAACCTCAAACAACAGCCAGTATTTTGTTACCGAAATGTGCTCTTGCTGATCATCAGCAGTGGCAGATACAGAAACCACATGGTCAGCAATAGCTCTGAGGCATGGAGGTCACACAGGTCCCGGTAAGCTTGATACATTTTGACAATTTAGACCGGTTCCATGTTAACTGCAGTCACAGCTATGATACGCTAAAGCATCGTGGATTTTGTTTTTACTGGAATTAAATTCATGCATTTTAAGTAGGACTGAGGAGCAACCTAGCAACAGTGAGAGAGAGAAACAGAAATAGTTTGAGTGCTTAAAACAAAGCAAATGCCTTTTTTTTTTATATCTCACCTAAATCAGTAACATATGATGTTTTATATATCTCTATATAACACACATGGTGTTAGGAATGGACTTGCCTGGTTTGAAACTGCAAAAGTAAAGTTAAATTGTTTGTGGGCCAGACTGATGACCTACATGTAGTACATATAAGTACTACTTAATTATTACTGCATTGCTTTGGGTTTCTCTGACATACCTGCCATTTAATGTGCAGATTAGATGTAGTGTTAACATATTACATGCACTTTTCATGTAGTACATTTATGAATCTGGCCAAATAAAAGAAATCCACATCGACCACATAGAGGTGAAGGCACTGTAAAAAGAAGGTGAGCCAGCAGCTGCAACAGTGTGAAGCCAGAGGGCAAAGTTGAGACACAGAAACACTGAATAAAACTGCAGCAATTCCAACTGGGCTTTAACTTTTTGGCGTAGAGGGTTGCAACAGTGGGAAAAAAACATGTTATTGCTTCGCGTGCTGGGCCGACAATTTGGGCAGATCGACAAATAGATTTTTGATTGCTGCATTTTAACACACACACGCACACACGCACACACACACACACACACACACACACTCTACTCACAAACTACTTGTTAGAAGGCTGCTAGGTGGGTGGTTCATTCCAGATCTCCTCGCTAGCAGAACTGTGTGGGTGGAAGAGCATGTCTGGAGTATGAAAACAGTGCCAAGGTTGTAGCTCATAAGACTGGGTAAACACATGGCAGTGACAAACGCACACAAGTGCTCATGCACCTATACACACACACACACACACACACACACACACACAGTCACTGGGACACAAACTGCCCCTCAACATGAAACCCCACACACATTTGCTCGCACAGACGCACACACACATCGCCTTGTTCAAGTTTGTGTGCTGGCAAGATGCCTGACTTGAGCAAATGGACAAGAACATTTTCACCACCACCATCCAGCCCTAGGCCGGATCATTACAGTGGAAATTAACTTACCATCCCGTTGCCCCGAACCTATTGTTTATCCTCGCTTTAATTTCTTTCACCCTCCCTCTATTTCTGCTCTGTCTAAGGCGCTGTGAGCTACACTGCAGTAAGGGCTGTGGACTAGAATAGAGCTGAACTGATAATAAACCTCTTAGTGCTTTCTCTCACTTTATTACCGTGGCAATATTTCATGACATTAATATGTTGTCTGTTGTGAAGGATAAGTCAAAAACACCCAAAGGAGAGTGAGAATAAACCCAGCAAATTAAAAGTAGGTAAAAATGACTGATCTCTTGTCTTACTCTTGATGTCTTGAGCTTGTGTTGACTGCTGATTAGACTGACAGAGCCACTCTGACTGTGACTCACTGAACTGGCTTCAAAGCAGCCTGTGTGTGCAGGGTGCATGTGTGTGTGTGTGTGTGTGTGCGTGTGTGTGTCTTCTGCTGGTGTGTATGTGCTCGAATACGTTTCTTTTTATGTATGAGTGAGTGTGTGTTTGTGTGCGTGTTTGCATATATGAGCAGTCCAGCCATTCATCATGGTTTCATTTCTCAGCTTCATGAATAATGTCAGCGTGTATGCATCTATTTGATGTCCCACAGTCTTGGACTGCAGTGCAGCTTCGGCGAACTCCGTTCATTGTGAATCAAAATTAATCAATTAAACTGAATCAATTCAATGCACCAAAGGCCATGTATATTTTGTTAAACTGTGCATCAAACTAATGTGGAAATTATCAAGCGTGTGCTTGAGCACTGAGACGGCCAAATATTTGAACCGCCTTTACTCATGCTCATGTAAGAGTAATGGGGCAGTAAAACTACTAAAAATGTGCATTTTGAATTGAATTTTAATTGAAGAATCTGAGTTGTTTTGGGACAGTCGGGAATCAACAATAACTTAATAATACAACTGGCAAATATCTGTTTCTCACTGGATGGAACCAATGCTTATCAAATAACATCTAGTCGAATAGAATTATCCCTGTGATCCAGCTTAAATACGGGCCAAGCACATAAATGAGACCAAAGAGCTGAAACGACCTGCTTGATTAGTCGACGGACAGAAAATTAATTGTCAACTAGTTTTTGTTTTGTTTTATAGAAAAGCATTTTTCTAGTTTACATTAAAATAAATGTAATGCAATAGCATTTATTTTACTGTAAACTAGAGCTGCCAGTAAGAAATATTTTCATTATTTATTCATTTGTCACATTTTTTTTTCAATCAATCAAATAAATATTTAGCCTATAAAATGCGAGAAGAATTCCAAACACTGTGTCAGCACTAAATAAGACAACATACATCGACAGCTTGCTTAAAATGTTGTCTCGCGGCACATTCATTTTTTTAATACTCTCATGATCAATGTTTCATTGATAGATACATTTGCCCTGGTAACCACGAACTAAGGCTGCAAGATAATGGCCAAAATGATATACCAAATTATTTTTAGCAATATTGAGATCACAATTGTTTATTACTATTTAATTAAACAGAGCACTGCTTTCACTTCCACATTGTTCTACATTCCTGCTAACATACAAATCTTAGATTTCAAAGTAAGATTGGTCCATATTCACAGTGCGTCTCCTAGAGGCAAAATAAAACCAGAACTCTTCACCCAAAATAAAACAACAGGCTGCTGCTTTCACTTTCATGTTGTGCTACATTCCTGCTAATTAACAAACGTTTGCATCAAAATAAGACTTAAAAGGTTCTTCTTCTATATTATGTAACGTCAAAATCACAGTCGATCATGTTCATTAAATTGTGGGAATCCAAAAATCAAGATCGTGATTAATATGCCATTAATTGTGCAGCCCTTCCAAAGACAAGGGATTTTAGCAACAACTCATGGCTACAGAGGAGGATTCTAAACATTGTACCGATTAGGTCCCGCTTTATTTCACCAGTCCAAGACAGCGCTGCACTCATTCAAGACACAGCTTGTCAAATGTCAGCAGTACCCGAGGAAGAACTCCCTATTTTTCCTTCAAACATTGGTGTCTGTCACCACCGGGCCCTGGATAAAGATTGAAAGCATTTCAAAGTGGCAGAGGTTCCATACGTCCTTAGCAAAGAACAATACCTCAACTTTGAAAAGAGCTCTTGCTCAAAGTGAACATCATTCGCTCAAAAAGTCTGAAAAACAAGACAAGAAATGTCTCCAAAATATCAGGATAAACAAACGGCAGACGGATGACAGCCCCCAGCTGTCTTCAAATCCTGGGTTCATCCTTGGATATAAAACCAAAGAAAAAGGGACAAAAAAGATGGATGGAGTTCAAGGATGTCTGACAGATGGACAGTGGAGACGCAGGGCTCGCCCCTGGCCGTCGTCATTAAGTTGCGTAATTGCACAGATAATGATTCAGTCTGCCTTCAAGTTAAAACAGTCCATGACACACAGCGGAGAAGACTTTGTCATTTGCCTACCTAACTGCAAATGTCATTCCATGAAAAATGTTTTAGTAGTGTCTGCGAACCGATGAATAAAGACTTTACATAAGTGGGTGATACAGTCCCCACGGTGACCACTGCGGCTTTTCACTAGAAAAATCCATTCACGATGCACTGCAAGTTTATACTCTGCTTGTAACTCAAGGTTTGTATTAGAGTGCATTGAACGTTATAAAAATAAAACAAAGCAGCCTCCTAAAACCAATGGAGAGCAGCCAAGGAGGGTAAAGGCTGTTTTTATAGACACTTGCCTTACAAGATGACAAAACAGGCCCCCTACAGTTGGGGCTATCCACTAATAGGCTAACACCCTAAAGCACGTAAAGGAATAAGGGTTTAGCATGTGCGGGCGCTGTCCAACAGAAAACCACAAACAAGAAATATGGATTTGTTCACTGGAGTTGTTGCAATACATTGAGAAGCTGACTACACTCTGGGTCGTCTCTGATTCCCCTGCAGATGCCGAGGCAGGTGTAAGCTGCTGTCAAGGCAAGAGATGCACGCACGGTAAATCTGTGTCAGGCTTTGTAGTTTATTAAGCAGACAGGGTGTCACAGTTGAAAAATCGGAACTCATGAAAGTATTTCATATTATCGATGAAGCGGGTGGCAGCATCAAACCCGGAGTCTGCAGAAAGACTGAGGATCCATCGAAGTCAATCCCTCTACCAGGACAGCCTGGCAATGAACTCTTTAAATCTAAAGATGATGTTGTTTTTACATGAACATTCTTGTGAAGAAACGATGATGGATAGAGTTTCCCTTAAGATGGAAAACTGACTGCAGCCAACTATCTCAGTGTCTATACCACTGTGCACTTCAGGCCATACCAACTGCACTCACAGCTTTCACCCTCGTCTTCCACTGAAACACACGAGAACTCATTTGAAACTCTTAAAAGCATTTGGCTCCAGGCGCCGCATCACATGTTGCTCAGAAACACAGAGCCCATCTCTAAAAAAAAGGCACTCGAGCACAAGTTAAAAGATGAATGGCTATTTTGATGAAGATAGATTCAATGCCCCGCAACACAGCCTTCAGCTTAACTGATGCACAGAGCTTCTTCACAACTTAAACCTTACTTTATGTTAGCCAGTCTAATTGTATCTATGTCACTGTAACTAAGTTTTAACCCGACTATTGAACTATTGTCAGCTGACCATTTCACAGGAGGAACAAGTTAAATCAGATGTTAAATTGCTATTAAAACAATACAGAGGGAAAAAACAACACAGTCCTCAGTCGATAATATATTAGCATCCTGAGACTTGTTCAGTGTTTGAACTATAAATGTATGCAGGGAACTGTTGGTGTTCTTTCATTACTGTGCTCTAACAAGCATTGAATCTGACATCAGTGACAATGGCCATACATCCTCCCTCGCGGTAAAGACAGAGAAAGAAGTTTAGAGACTCCCCGGAGGACACATTTGTATCCTAGGCTTCAGCCCGAGCATGCATCATGGATAACAAATGACTGGAGTTCCTCAGTCTCTCATCTCGACACTCATGCAATGCAAGCCATTCTGAGTTTGTAATATACTGGAGGTAGACAGACACCATGCATGAGCTTTTAGAAGGCATGTAGCTTTCCCCAGCGTTTTCCTTTTGCTTTGCTTATTCAAGATCTTGATTTTTTGTTTTCATTTGATTAATTTAGGGAACCTCAGCCCCAACAACCTCAATACTGCCAAGACAAAAACTGTCAAATCAGTGTCTCCATCATTAAAAGTGCTGCAACCCCTAAGGATTTTTATTGGATATGTTCCAGATGAGACATAAAGTACGTCTGCGGAGGATGTATGATTTGGGGAAGAAAGATAAATCTACAAAGCAAAAATAAAGACAAGGCATCATTAAAATCTTATTGCTGTTGTGCTGTGTGGTCCTCCATGTGAAAGTCTAATTACAAAGCTAATTCAGGAGAAAACAAAATAGCCTTATCCTATTTAAATACACATGAACTGATTTTTTTGTAATTTCTTTCTTTGATTAGATGCAGTTATACAACCTGATCTCCGTTCCTCTGATAATTGTAGGTCAACTTTTTTTGTTTTAAATAGTTTATTAATTAATAGTTATTTGTACATTTGGATCACAGAAAATCTGTCTTTATTGAGCTTTGAAAGTGAATTTTGTTGTATTGAGAATACAAAACAGTCAGCCTGTTTTCATAGATAAACAGTTATATAAATGTTGGATAAATCAATGTTGGTATTTAGATGTTCCACTCTTATGTTTAATATTTTAGAATATTTTAGTGTCTAATTTTATCATTTTAGGGGATTTCCAGTTTTTACATACCCACGCAAGTCTAGTTTAGCTGGACCATGAGTACAGCCTGCTTGCAGAACAATTGATCAGAATATCTTGATGCCATTTGACGTGTCAGCCTCTTTTGCATATGACACAACACGAGTTAACTTTCAAGTCCAATCTTTCACATGCAGGTAAATGGAGATATGGATTTGCACATTCGTACTTTTGGTGGACAAAACATCGGGTATTGGGCTACAACATGAGGGAGTGCTGCCATAGGGCTATACTAATGATGCAATGCCTGAGGCATACTGACAGGTCTGCTGTAGGGGGCCAAACCTGAACTCCAGGCTGCTGATGCTTACTGCTGACAGATATTGACTTCTTCTGAAGCAAGTCCTTGCGTGGCCGTGTTGGTGATTACCATGTACTTTTTGTTGACATGTCGAGCGTGTCAGGCATATTCCGGGGTCTGAGGCCCCCACACCGTGACACTCTGGACTAGTAGTGGAGACTTATTATGTCTTGGCGAGGAATGGGTTCCTTTCATCGATTTTATTCCTCCCCCAATTTACGTGCTCCGGCTGGATTACATGTTCTCATTTCCTTTGGAGCTAACGGTGTGCACGCTCTTACTCATCTTCGTCTCTTTTATTATCAACTCCCTCCTAGCTTCCCCCCAAGCTCCTTCATTTGTTCCTGCTTTCTTTGATTATCCAATTAGTCAAAGTGTCTGTTTTCCTGTCTTTTTGTCCCTTTTGGCTTCTATGGCATAATACGACATCCTGAAATGGAGGCAACCTTGTCTTTTAAAAACTATGTATGTACATGTACAACTAATTTGCTTTGGCTTTCCTTTTTCTTTTTTTTTAACATGGAACATGACTGCAAAGCATTCGCCGTCAATGTTGTCTTGGGTAAAGTGGTCTGGGTGTGCAGAAACATGATATGAATAAAACATGTTTAAAACACAAATGAGACACACTCTTTTATGCTGGCCAATACAAACATGCACCTGTATCACTAGATATGCCTAAACCTGGGTCAGTAAACCATTCAGGCCAAGCTGCTCAGCGTTTGAAAAGTCAGAATTCAAAGTCGGTCTGAGACACATCTGTTAACGGCAGAGTCAAATCCATACAATGGATTCATAAACTTCAATCTTGAAGTCAACATTTCATCCAACCAACACAACTTGCAAATATTCAATATACTGCAAACCACAAAATATCACACAAATGAGATTTTACAGCAGTTAGTTAGAACAACTGAAAACGGGGAATATCATTTCCACACAGCACTTGAGTCTGCTCAGCTCACCCACACAAGAGTTTTATGCTAAACCAAACCAGCACTACACTCCATGATTTCCATAAACAAAAAATGATTAAAGGATTTCTTTCATTTAATTAACCGAGAAGAATCTTTGCGGCTGGCTTTGGTCTTACCTGCCCATCTGTCAGCAGCATGTCGGTGCGTAGCCAGGTTGTGTCATCCGACCCGATGGGAGAAGACAAGTGTGCAGAATATGATGGACACGCAGCCTCCTCACTACAATCAGTCTCAGCATCACACCGTACCTGTGGACAAAGTACCAGCACATGTGGCTGTGTAGTTGGTTGAACGTGTCAAGGACACAATCTAATGCAAAACAATCTTTCTGCATTGATCTTGGTTTTGTTACTCTGTGGAAACGACTGCGGCGAGCTAACTGCTCATAATAACAATATGCCATGTGCTTACTTCAGAGCTATGCATAAATGTGTCATGAATGTGTAAATAAAGGAAGTGGATAATCTGTTGTTATGATTGGTTGAGACCTATCCAGTGACCAGGTGACTGTAGAATACCAGTGTGTCATTAACGAGACAACTGTCTTATTATTAACTAACAGTTATGAATCAACTGTACCGTCAAATGTGATATTTTCTTACACAAATACATTGTTAAAGTTGGATTTAAGGAAGTGGGTCTTCCTGCCATGGGAATGCTCTTTATTTCATTCTGAAGGTGAAGTGAGAACTTGTGGTGATGACTTCTCCCCCATATTGAGTAGCTTTGGGGCTTTTCAACATTGATGCTTCCTTGATATCGACACCTTTGTAAAATGAATGCCTCCCAGACAGTGCTTCCAAAGGGACTGCTTTAATGTCAGTAATACCTTATCTTAGTCGAGAGGATTGCCTTACTGTAGGATAATGCTCATTATCCATTGTTTGTATTGTTGCTTATCAACATATTGAAGTGTTTTTTTCCGTTAATCTTGGTCAATTAAATGAATAATTGGGGCCTCTAAAACATAACTTGACGCATTATTAAAACAATCTGTCAAATCAAAACATCAATGTTTTTAGACTACACTGCGGCTGTCCTTCCAGAGACTTTAGTAGTATATACTTGTAACAACGGTATGTATTGAGTCTAATTATCTTCTAAGATTTCATGCCTATTTAATTGAATGCCTATGTATTAGATTTAGCTGTAATCTCTTAACTGGCAACTGAGGTTAGAAAGATCTACCAACATATCTGCAGGCAGTATCCTCCAATTCTACATTTTCTAATGAAATCAGAACATTTCTAAAAAAAAAAAAAATTTTACCATTTCATCTTTTTTTCCCCATTCACTTTCGGGCACAATTTTCCCTGCACACCAATAGACAGATAATACAAATATGCTTATTATGTGATGAACGTGGCTCAGATCCCATGCCTGCAAAACGTATCCGGTGATAACAGGCTGGAGAAATTAATGGGATTTTTATGCAATAGAGGGATGAAAGATATCTTTTCTCAGTGACATACACAAAGGTACAAAGATACAAAGGGTATTAAAGAGGTCAAGATAAGAGGTTAGATTCTGAAGCCAAATTACACAGAGCAAAGTTCTCTGAGGAATCAGTTTGTGATCTGAGCTCCGTTCCCAGTTGTGGCTAAATGACACTTGAGGACCAATACTGGGGTGCTGAACCATGTACGAAAGGTGCCCTCTGTATCAGTCGTCATTATAACTCTAGGCTTTGTTGCATAGGGAGGTGTACTTATACTGACAACATATATTCTTTGCCACTGTGGTGTACAGCAAGTCTTTATAACATAAAATGTATACAGTATATTCAGCCATGACGGCCAATGACTGATGATGCAATTGTTAAGATATCATTTTAAAGTTCAATTATACACGTTTAAAAAGATGAGTGAAAGGCTCAATTCAGGATACAAATAACAGATAAAGCCAGTGCAGATGGTAAAGGTCAGCTGAGCCTGAGATTCAATTACTCTGTTGGAAACCCTAAAGTGGAACCAATCTTCAGCACGGTATGTGACTGCACCACTCACTGTAGAGCTGCACGATCTGAGCAAAAGCTCCAAACATACACAAAAGCACACATACTCAAGAGTTTTCTTTATTTCTAGTTCCCACTTCAGAGAGAAATGTGTCTAGCATCTCGGCTCACCTCAGGGATTACAATAGTGTGCAGTTAAAGTAAACAAGTGCAATGTAGCATCTTAGATCCCAGACAGACGGGTAGAAAGAAAAGAAGGACAGTAGGTGGTAGGTAGGGGGATAACATTGCACGTATTTCTGCAGCCAGTTACGCTGTCATAACATTGATTAATGTTGGAGTTTGTATGTGACAGAGTGAGCAACTAAAACAAATGATAAAAGTCCTATATAAATAAATCTATGTGTAAAAGGCTGTCTGAGACTTCAAGTTGATATCTGAAACTGAACGAACACAAAATAAAGAAATTGTGAAGGGTAAATACAGAACTACATGTAGGACACAGGCGGCAGATAGGGAGAAATGACAGATAATCGCCTTGCAAAAGCAACTGAGTTGACACATTTATCTCAAATTCATAAATAAACAAAAAGTAGTGGCTGAAATGAAACACGTCTTAGACAAGGGTCCACAACTTTGTGCACAACGGAGGCAAAAATTCCATTTTCAAACCTCTGATTAGTTTTTAATGTGAGGAATGAAGGTGGCGCAAAAACCTCATCAGTGAGAGCAGTTGCTTGAGAGACATATCCAAGGCCTTTGTCATCATATCATTTCTCTGTCTGGAAATCCTGATCTGGAGCATGGTCACGTCTCATTATTATGCCCTGATGTTATCACTTCCCACAAGCTTGAGGACAATACACAACAGTGCAGATTAGCAGAGTTTTAAAAAAAATTCCAATTAATCGTGAGTTTAGTGGGAAAGAGTTTCAATTTAATCTCCCGAAGGAGGAGGCTTCATGTACCTCATTGAAGCGTGTCAGAGTTCAGGGGTTTAAGGGATTGTGGCACAGGCTTACCGCGTCTGGACAGGGACAGTTATTGAGTGCACTCGTCCTTGGGGTCGGACAAGGGCTTACGTGCTAGTGATGAGAGTGACAATGGCAGTTGTCCCTGATTGTGTCCTATAGTGTTTAGTTTTGCAAAGGAAATGAAAAGGAATGAAAGGAGGGAAGGAAGGGAACAATTAGCATTCATTGAATTCAATTAGTGCTTCAAAGGATTAGACGATTAATCAGATGGTTAGTCGACAGTGAATGGACAGCGAGTTTGATGAATTAATTAATCGTTTCGGACATCTTTAGGTTACGGTTTCCCAAATGTGAGGATTTGCTGCTTTTCTCTGCTTCATATTGTTGTTCATTGAATATCCTTGGGTTTCAGTCTGTTGAGACAAAAGAATCAATTTGAAGATGTCACCTCGGCTCTGGGATATGGTGACGAGGATTTTTCTCAGCATTCTCACATTTTATAGACTAAATAATTGATCAGTTTAAGCAGACGGGCTCATTTGGCAAAGAGACAATTTTCTGTTCAAACTCACTGCCTTTATTGTTGTTATCATGCTGTTCTTGTTTAACCAAAGGGAAGAAAGCGTCATATCCACATTCTTGGTACTACGTCGTGTGAGTTCTACGTTTCGTCCCGGGGTGGTTTATAGTCAGCGGTGTCAAGTCTGATGGCACAGTACTCTGCCAGGAAAAAGGTGGCTTGCTCAGATGGGGAATTTAAGCATCTCAGGGTCTCGTCACGAGTAACATTGAACGATTTTAGATTTTGCTTTTGCTTTGCAGTCAGCAAACATCCACTGGGCTGGACTCCTGGTTGTGCTGAATAAAATTCAACATTTATGCATATTTTTACAAGAATATATTAAAAGAATCTTCGCAGCACTTTCCTCTTTCACTCCATTGCTGTGAAGGACACGGTTTATTTGTTACTCATGTTATCAAAATTCTGCTCATATCAGTCCATTAAGTTAATTAATTTAGGGATGAAGAAAGGACTCTCTCCATATGTTCACCTACGTGCAAATTTAACCAAATATAGTCCAAATAGCACTCCTCAGATTCGCTCCAGCTGTTGAATACACAGAATCAAAATGTGACATTGGGTGACAAGAGTCAGTAATAAAACAATTGCCCCTTGCAATTTTATTTTTGCTTATATTGGTGATATAACTCTGATTGAAATGATATATTATAGGCACAGTAGCCTGTCACAGAAAAGATATCTTACTGGAAAACTATTGCAAATCAATAACAATTTCAAGACCCTGTTTTATTATGTCCTATTTATATTTAAAGCTGTCTAATTTTAAAAAGCTACCAGTGTTGTGGCTTGTTCATTGTGCTAGATCCGGCACATAGCCTGTCACCTATTGATATCATCTGTCAACCCAAGCCAGGCCCGTTCTTCTTTCCCTCGCTCCTCATCTCACCCACACCAGGAGGTACTCTGTTCAGTTGCTAAATCGGTTGTATCTATCTTAACTTGGCGTTGATCATTCACATTCACATCAGAATCCTTCTTTGTACTTTTCTGCTTTTCAATAATTCACATCATTGCCTCTCTCCTCTTACTATTGTCCTTGTTCTTTATTCTCTTTGTTTTGCACTTGAGATGGAGAACTTTGACTCAGACATATTTAACTTGGGAGCACACACACAAAATATCCTACTCCATGACTGACTCATATTTTAAACAACTTTTCAAAGTTTTCTTTGTACTAAAATTTGTATTTTTAAACCATACTGTTACTGTAGCCCAGAAATGTCTTATTACACTTTAATTGTTCTTTTTAACTAGATTCCTATGGTATAGATACTGTACTAAGCCTATATGCCTGGGTGCTTTGGACAGGTCTGGACAAGTCACCGGTGTATCACAGGGCCAAGACATATAGACAACACATTCACACCGTTCTTATTTACTTCTACTATGTCTCTGTTGCTCACACAGATGCAGCTCACATTCACATTATTGTATTGTGCCCTTAAATGTGCTGTGGATGTAGAAAAAGAAACATCAGTTGTGCTGAAACATCTTTTAAATCATCTGTTCAGACAGTTCATGAATATGTTCATGTGTATTTGGTGCAGCTCTTTTCCCCTTTTCAAGGAGAAAATGCATACACATAACATGCAAACAATCTATTTTATGTTTAAAATGAATTTAGTGCTATAAATTCATGCACCCAACGACACATT
This sequence comes from Anarrhichthys ocellatus, assembly GCF_004355925.1. NCBI lineage: Eukaryota > Metazoa > Chordata > Actinopteri > Perciformes > Anarhichadidae > Anarrhichthys > Anarrhichthys ocellatus. The sequence goes on from NW_022280053.1 coordinate 4,648,778, forward strand.
TCTATGTGTAATTTTTTAAAGAAACACGTGTTTGAAAACCTGGTGGGGGCTGCTTCTTGGGACATTTTCAGGCCAGGGATTTTTTGCTGGCTCTGCTGAAGGCACACATTCATGATTGAGTGCTTTTCCTTGAATCAATAATCCTGGACTATGCAGTACCAAGGACAACAACACATTCCTAGATCTCCACCTGCATCAAGCCCTTCATGGTGGAGACGGGGTCCCGTGGTTAAACGACGGATACGATGCATAGTCACGATTAAGTGCTGGGCCCAGAGAGTCGAGGCAACGGTGGTGAAAGAAGTTCTCATTAGTCACCCATTCCCTATTCTGCCATCTTCCCTGGAGGTACTCTCGCTGCACATGCTTTGAATATATTCACACCTCACATACACACTCAAGCAGATGTTCAAAAGTGTTCATTTTAATTCAAAAATATATTTGAGATGGAATTTGATTTATTTCATTGGCATGTTATAAGAGACTACTGGACATCTACTGAATAAGTATGCAGAGCATGTAACATATTAATGCTTATTTGTTATCTGGTGTGGTGTAGCCTTTAGTTGATCTTCCTGACTAGCTAACTGGCTGGTTGGGATAGATTTTACTCTATATAAGCAGCGTGGGAGGTTTATCAATCTCTCTTCGTGGCCTGCAGTTCATCTGCTTGTAGTTTATCTGCTTATCCCTTGCCATTACTGTAATTCGGTCTTTTTTGAAGCCACAGTAGGCGTAACACAAGCTCAGAACAGCATGTGAAGACAGAATGATGGTAAATAGGGCAAAAGCAAAATGGACTATGTGTATAGCACACTCTCTGAAGAGAAATAAGTCAGGGCACTGGCAGCAGTGAATGCTATAATTGCTCCCTTCAAAGAGCCCCTGCCTTGCCAGGACACAATGGAATGACCTTTTATGATTGCAAACCTCTCTTAATGGTGAACCCCAGTGGTCACAACCCTGGCCTTGTCTTTTACACTGTCCTGCGCTGTTGTCATTCTAATTATATAATTCAAGTGTTTTTTACAGCATTTTGAGGGGCATAGATCTTTGTTATTTCAATTGAAACGAGACTCATTATTTTTTGGTTCTCACAGTTCATGCTGTGTCCTCATTTGAGTCATTTTGGTAAAGAAGAAAACACTTCCTGGCTCAGATATTCACCATCTGGCTGCTCGTTGAAAGGGTGACAGCTTACGACACGGTTGTTTGAATTACTCATTTGAAGTCCTTATGTGACATAAGGGGCCACGGGAAATGCAATTTGAATCCACAACCATAGCACTCATTGAATGAATGTGAATGTCTTATGAATGAAACCATTACACAAGTTGTCTTTACTAGCAGGTAATGGTGCCTAAAATAAACATATTTATTGATCCAATGTAATATTTTTAATGTCTTAAAGTAACTGCACAAAGATAAAGGACCATAGCAATACCCATATCAAGGAGAACATGCTCAGCAATTATGTGTTGCTCAGAAATAAGATCCAGTTTATTTTAGTAATTAGATTATAAAAACTATGAATCATCCTAATGTATTATCATCAGTTTGATAAAGGGAAGAGCATGCAACAGAACGCTTCAACAAGGTTGAGACAGTGCTACACGTTCATTTTCACCAACCATTTTTTTTACACCAGGGAAAGCAATCAAGAGCCAATATGCGAAGAATGTTGAGTTATTATGATTGCCAACATGCCTTGGACTACACTGAACACCAGATGTCACCTAGAGAAACTGCTAAATCAATGATGCGGTGTTGTGAACTGACTGAAAAAATACTCTTCACAGGGGAGGCCAAGCAATATTTCACAAGACAACTTAATGTTGTGTCTTAATTCAGGGACTGCCTCTTTCAAAGTCTACATTTCTAGAGCACATCACACATCATGTGTAAGGAATCAACAAGGCTATCCAAAGGCTCCATGTACGGCTGAGAAATGCAGCCTTCTGTTGCACCAATCTGTAGGGCACAAGCAGTGTCAATAATCCAAAACCCATTCGTTACCGACTTGACTGGTCACTTTGGTGCTTTTCTACACACCAGACTCGTAGGCCACAGAGATTTGGAGTGTGAAAATAATTGGGAGTATACAGTGTAGGAGGGAGCTTCCTCAGCTTCATGAAAGATATGGGGAACCTTTTTTTTTTTTATAAAACTGAACATGACAGATGGAATGAAGTATCAGCATTAATGCTGAACTAAACAATGATCTTTTTTGGGCAAGCTGGGATGGAGGCTCCCTATTATCCCAGTAGTGGTAGCAAATATGAAATTCCTGCCATTTGGCAGCAAAATATGCACTCGACATATGCCAGATCTCTAGTACAAAAAACTATAATATATGCCTGCGTAGGCAAAGTTTCACACATATAAAACTGTAACAACACAGGGTATAAATCTCTAAGTAAATGTATTTATCACCTTCATGGGCAAGATCCGAGAATCAAGTTATGCATTTGTGATTTTTGTTTCTGAAAACTAATAAAACAGTCATGTGCTTCCCTTTCAAAGTCATGCGTCTCCCACCTCTATCAGACCTGAATTACGAGCTGTCACCAATCACACAGTGAAACTCTAAGACATCCTGACACACAGCGGTCAGCAAAGCATTGATCTTAGTGCCAGAGAAAGCTGTTGTGGCCAAAAGCTCCACAACATTCAAAAAAATCCATCCTTTGACTACATCTGCTTTATCTGACAAAGGAAGGGGAGACACTTTTGAGTTCTTTCTTTTTATGTTCTTAAGTTTGAAACCAAGCACCTTTCTTGAAGACTGCACAGGCGATACATACCTTAAATGTATGTATTTAAATGAGTAGCTGATTACAATGCCCAACATTTTCCAGTTCCATCCATCACTTCTGTGATTTCTGTAGGCGACCAAACATCTCCACGAAGTGAAATTGTGTCACAAGGAGGCCGACCTCTAGACCTGTTCAAACTTGACAACATAAACATTCTAAATGGGCCCCTTTGTGATTCTTGTTGCAATGTTTGGGAGCTGACAAGAAGTAAACTTGGAGAAAATCTGTTGCCCTAGCAACAGAAAGGCAAGGAAAAAGTCTTTATGTATCAACAGATCCAGCAAACATGTTATTCCAGAGTCTGTGAAGAAGATTGTTGTGAAAAAAGGTTGAATTTTACAGTTAAAGATCCACATAAGAATGAACCATGAACTACTTACAGATGCAAGATATTGAGGTCTTGCATTAGCCTTCACAGTCTCCAGACTTGAATATCAGCTACTGAATATCTGTGGTTATATCGCAAAGGTGCAGTGCCTCAAAATGACCTGCATATTTCTGAACAATATATGTTCTGCAGGGAAATGTGGTGAAAAAAACCCTGAAGCAAAAATGGATAGGTATCTAGAGGAACCTGGGATGCTGTGTTGTTTCCTGCAAAGGTTAATTAACTTTGTTTCTCTACGAAAATCTACAAAATCAACAACTGTCCAAGGTGAGCATACTTTTCTCTGAATAAATATCTATATTTCCTGCAGCTATGTACCTGCATTGGTATTGCGTCTGCATTCTTTGTGTGCCTTCCTTTTTGCCCCTGCTGCTTATGTGCACTCAGTGCATTGTACATCAGTGGATTTACTCCAAATAGCTCGGCTCCCCCCTACTGCCAGTCACCCCCTCTATTTTCTGCATGTTACGTGAGTAGCATTGATGTAACATCCCCAGACACTGCCCGGGGTTTCTTATTCAGGAGGTATAGGGCTTCTAAGTATCCATCTATCAGAAAACCAGTGCCCTAAAACTAGTTCTAATTGTGCTCAGAGTCTCTGGTGGCCGCTGCCAATTGCTTCAGATTAAGTGGATGACCAACCCATTAATTTCCAATTCATTGTTTTGTGAGCACTGTAGCCCAGTGAACTTGAGTGTCGTTTGTTTTCTACCCTTCACCCTACTATGTGTCTTTCTCTCCCTTGCTTTCTGTCTAACTTTTTCTTCATCCCTTTTTCGCCTCAGCTTTGAGCTTGGATACATGAAAGCAGGGCGACTAGCCAGTCCCAGCCACGGAGTATGACATGCTTGTTTGTCATGGATGCCTCTCAATGGACGAAGAGAAGGACAGCAGACAGGGTAGCTCTGGGCAACACATCCGTCCCTGGGTATGGTGACATGAGTCACTTGGTAGATCTGTCTTTACGTCTGTTATGAATGCTTTCCAAGTGCATAGAGCTGTCCACGGCGACATTGGCAGATTTATCAAGTTTACCTCTTAAACTGCATTCAATTCAATATTACAAATTGCACATTGAGTGGCCAAGCATTGTTCAGACCTACATAACTTATTCAGTCAAGGTCATGTAGTTCTAAAAAAAAAATCAAGCCTGGGGCAAAATTATAAGGTAATTGTATATGAATTATGCTCAAGCATTTGAATTTTTCATTTCATATAATGGCGCAGTCAAAAAAAAAAAGGAATCTTGGGTGTGACTTTTTTTCAGCTTGTTCTATTTCTATTAATTTTTGAGGAGGGAAAGACTTCAAAACACTGTCACAGCAACTTTGCCCCAGTATAGTTCAGGCTTTTCAAGGTCACATGGCTTAGAACAACAAAAATATAACACATTCAACAGAAACAGCAATCCATCTGGCATCACTTTGTAGTCTTTTCCACTTAACTTTAAGTTCTGGTGTGGTCCACCAACTCATGGGAAAAAAATCTATGGGTGTTTTACTCTTTCATTTCACAACGGGCAGGTAGCATAAACCCAAGATGTCTGGGCTTGTTTGCTGGATATGGGTGCCAGACAGTATATAGAGGGTCGATAGAAGCCAATAGGGAACAACCATGCAGTCTGAACCCAAACAATTAGCTACAAGCTGCTATGTGTTGATACTCTGTGGGTTTGGCAGTCGCCCACAAGCAACCTTTCCACATTAGAGAAAGTTTCATTACAGAGACATTTATTTAATGTTAATATCGCTTAATGGAACTTTAATTACACATCTCCTCCGCCAATCATTCTTAATCTGTATCAGGTTGTAGCTACCTTCCTCTCCTTCTGTTCCTATGCCTCGATGTCTTTTTGCCTCCGTCACTCTGCCCTGCTTCCCTTCACTTTTTTTGCAGCCCACCTTCCACTACCTCTCTCTCTTGATCCCTTCAGCAATATTCCACGTCTTTGTAACCCTCACTTTGCATCTTTCAGCTCTCCCTTTCCCTTGGCTTTGCCATGCCCCTCTTTCTCTTTGAGATGTGGCTGTCATGAGATGAAAAGCTGATTTTTGTGTGTCCCCCCCCCTCCTCTTTCTCTCTCTCTCCCCTCACTCAGTACATCACCCTGTCTATTTGACTGCTTTTCTCTCTTCTGCTCTCTCTGCCCTCCTAAATCAAGCAGAGGGAGACACAGCCAGGAACTGTTCAAACAAAATGCTAATGGTCTGCTAATGGATACGTGCTTTCCAAAGCTTTGCCTGGTAGCTGGCATGGCAAACTAGAGAGTCTACACAAAAGTTTACACTATGCAATGAGACCCAGCACTCATAGCCACCTAACTGAGCACACATGCTTTATTCAGAGTGAATGATGCTCTTATTGAACAAAACATTGGATCACACAAGCCATGTGCTCTTAGAATAGTTGTATGATGCCTGTGTCGGATATGGCAGAAACAGTTGGTTTGGGGATTTTCACATATTTCTCTTTTCACTAGGCGAAGAAAAATAAATGACATAAAGTGTCTTACTAGGGTGTTTATTAAACAAGGACCATGCACTAAAAAGCATCAACCTCAGATGAGAAGAGATGAATTATGTGAGATTATCTATTAGTTAATTTTCATCTGCAGTCCCTGGGCAGGTAGACTACACAGAACAATCATTAAACACCCATTACATAGTCTATCACACTATAACTAACTATACAGACTCAACTACAAGCAAACATGAGCATATAAATACCAGCACAACAATGCAGTGCAACTATAGAATTACAATTCGTTAAAAACCTGAATTAATTGGGAAAATAATGAAAGTCTTTAGAGCTCATCTTGCAGAATAATCCAGTGTTTGATGGCAGTAAATGAAAAAAAAGAAAAAAGATCAAGTTCTGCTCATTTTCTGCAGAGCAGAGCAGAGTTCAGCACTTCAGTGGTGGAGGGGTAGCATTGCAAATCATCTTGAATACCAATCAAACTTCTGAAAACAGAATGAGATTTTCGGTTCAATTCAACAAAACTTTATCCTTCCCTTTGGGGGCAATTATATGCAGAATAGTTATAGCAAGTTTGGTATGGCTGTTTCAAGCATTTTTACTTCTCACTAACATTCGTCTAGCTTATTCTTTCAGGTGAGATAATAAATAAAAAGACAGAAAATTTTCACTGTTTCCCCAGGGTTTCTACTGGCGCAGATGCCACCAAACCCCTTTACTAGGAAGCCACCTTAATAAAGCCTTGGGTACTTCATGCATTTTCTGTATGTCCTTTTTTCAACCCCTTCAATGGAATCTCTAAGTGCTCTCAAACCAGCACTTGCTTTTCCGCGGTGTCCTTACACTTGCTTGAGCCTGAAATTCTTGATTTTATTTATCAGCATCGTATACCCAAACAACCTTTCCTGTCTCAGCAATCGCTTGACTCCAAGGCCCCTCCAGATCACTGGTGTCCGAGAGTGCTTTTCATTGTTGCAACAGGGGTAATTACATTTTTGCACTAACAAATACTGCATAATTACAACTAAATCTTAGAATTGAAATACTAGTACGATTAGAACAGCTTAAATATGTATTCCTAATTATCTGGTAATATGACAATTAGGCATTACCCAGTTATTTGTCAGTGTTTAATTCCGAACAAATAAAGAGAAACAAATAAGGATGAAGTCATTCAGTATATGAGTGTAATAATTTGTATGTATGTATGTCTCATACTACCAAAAACAGTGAAAGAAAGCAACTGCTTCAGGAAATGTTCCTTTTGAGTGCATGTGCAGGATACTGTATGTGTGTACAAACACTGTACCTTGTAAGTAGCTTGATGGACTGGAGAGCAAATACAAAACAATACCAATTTTGTCAGCTCAGCTATATTCTGTGAATACCATACATTACAGAAAGATGAGAATGCAAATACACAGTCAAATGGAAAACCATTCAAGCAGGCCTATCACATTGAGAATGTAACCGGGCAGGACATTTTCTGAAGTGCTGCACGGTGAACATCACAAGAAGAGACGTCAGGAAAGAAGCAGTGGATACTGTGATTCTTGATTAACCTGTCGTAAAAAATACATAAGCATGCAGGCCCAGGTTGCGCTGTAAACAGAAGAAACCTCTTACCACTAAGGTGGGCACTCAGTCCTTCGAAAGTCATTCCTCAGCATTATCGATTCATTCCCTGCTTGGTGAACTGAATTACATTCGATCCAATTTGGTTTCCCACCTTTTCTCCTCTGCAGGACGGGAGACTTATTTGCATGAAGTTGCAATTGACATTTTGCGAGTAGAGACAGGAGGACAAGGGAGAAGAGGTCGGGACCACAATGCCAGAAACAGGATCGTGGATCTTTTCCTGACAATCTGCATTTTTATATCCAAAACACACGTACATTCATCAAACAAAAAAACCTCATTTGAGTTTCAAGTTTTGTAAGGTACAAACCGTGAACATATAATAATCCACACAGCACGACAGTATTACTGCTTTAGAATTGCAGCTGCCTGCCAGACTGCTAGAACAGCAACAGAAGCTGGTTTCAACCATTAGCATTGTCCTTGGTAGTCGTCTACTGTATGAGAGAGGGTTGTCTTGGTAACCTTTAATTTGGAGACGTGACTGGGTAGAGAAGAAGCTCTGTGGCATCCAGTTTCTCAGTCAGACAGGTCGCACATGTATCCAACAGCAGTCAGAATATTCCAGTTAGCACAGTCAGTCTTGTTTCTTGTGTCCTAAATCACACATCAGCATTGCTACATGTATGCTTGAGACAGCCAGCATCATAATGATGTGTGGACAGACCCTCATGCCACATTTGCCTCTTTTCAGTAGTACACATCTGGTAAAGCCGGGGGCTGCTGACAGGACAGCGGGCGTATTAATGATTACCTTCAGCAGGTGTCCCACCGTACTGTATCCTCTGACCTTTCTCTCTGAAGAAAACAGTCGATGGACTGCAACAGCGCCCAGTCAGATGCCCTCTCTTCTCCTCCTCCTCCTCCTTATGCCCCGTCAACCATGTGAGGAGGCCAAGCAGACTAAAGGCAAGGAAGGAAATCAGTGTTTCTTTCAAAACCTTCTTTTTACAATGGGTTTTTAAAGGTGACTGTTAGTACTTTTTCCATTTCCGGAAAAGCATAATTACAGTCTGCAAAAAAGCCTATTGTTGAAGCTATAATTCAGTGTGTGAGTTCATGCTTTTGTTTATTTCTAAATCTTTATCATCTCCTTTTGTTTTCCTTCTCCCTCCCTGCTGAGGGGAATTTTCGAAAAACTGCATTTTGCTATAATGTCAAACAATTATGCACAAATATGGGTCAACATAACCCTAGGATGAAAACTTAGAATTGATTACATATCTTGATAAGCACTCCAGCTATGCCATTATCAAATATTGCCTAATCCCAAAGCAGTGCTTAAAGGAGAATGAATAAATTCACCCTTCATATTTGAAGACAGTCAAATGGGTTAGCTATCCCCACATTGCCTTTTTTTCTGCTGACAAAAACAAATGAATGACAGGTCTTAACAACAGGCTCATCTGTTTTGTACCTGTGTGAAAAGCGAGGTGTTATCTAACACCCCAGCTCCCCACTGAAGACAAAGCATTAGCCCAAGAGTGTCTACTTGTTTGTACTTCTGCTGTGTTCAGAGGAGATACCATGGGTGCCACTAGCCGTACTGTTTCTGTCTTTGCTCCTGTTTGAAGCTCCTGACAGGCTATAGCCTGAATCTCCATTCTGGGAAAACAGCAGGACATTCCTCAGATACTAGACACCCTTTGAATATAAAGGATAGACCTGGATCTATTTCTTTCTGTTAAGCGTTTACTTGCCTCAAATGATTAAATTAAAAATAAATAAATAAAAGATGAAACATTTTTTTAATGATGGTGACCATTGCTACCAATAGAAACAACCGTTCAAAGCCATTCTTTTTTTAAATATTGTGAAATTGACATA
>NW_022280053.1:4667924-4737295 GCF_004355925.1 Anarrhichthys ocellatus
AGGATCCTTGAGGAACATATTTAATCATTTCTTTTTAACTTAAACATTACTATGAAAGTCATATCTATACATTTTGAAAGCAAAATATGGTCAAATGGTTTTGAAAGGTCTAACATTACCTATTGCATGCTCATTGTTATATAATGCAATCAGTAAGTTCTGAAGGTGCCATATTAGTTTTGTTTTTCACAGAATCCATACTGATGATTATAGATAATATTGAATTTGTTTAAATTTCCCGGGTTCTTTTATACACAATTCTTTCCAAAATCTTTGAAAAACACGGCGGTAAGGAAAAAGATATAGTTAAAGGATCCTAGATAACTCGTTTCTGCTGACTTGCTGATACATTTTTAGGTCAGAATGTATGATGGCAGTTTCTACAGATTATGTAAAATTAAAGGCTCACAACAGGAGTCCTGGCTTCTTTAATAGGTGGAAATTCCATCATTACCCAGAGTCAATTTTGAAAAATTCCAACATAAAGTTATCCATCATCGTTTCTCCTTATCCGGGAGCCTTCTACCAGTTGGACGTGGCGGTAAAACCTCTGAAGGGAGGCGTCCAGGAGGCATCCCAATCAGATGCCCAAACCACCTCAGCTGGCCCTTTTGACGCGAAGGAGCAAAAACAACCGTCAGAGACTTCCTCCCAGCGAATCACAGTTGCATAGAGGCAACCCTCTTGTTCCCCGGGGAAAACGCCAACAAAGCAGCGCTCAGCTTGCGGCTCGGCCCAACAACCAGACGCTCGCTGGCGAGCTCCCCGCTTAGGTCTAGCTCCAGAAGGGGACCCCTCTTTCCCTTTTCTGGGCGAGGTGCCAAAACTCTTTTCTGGCCGATTCATATGGGGTTGGTGAATCCTTCATGGTCTGACTCCGCCCCTGAGATCACTTTGGGAGACTGCTTTGAGAGACCCTTCCAGGAGCGTTTGCTCCTGACAGCACAGGTCCCAGGGTCACTGGGGCACACGAAACTCTCCACCACGTTAAGGTGGCGGGGATCCTTAGAGTCATACAGATCAAAATTACTCATGGAAAATAACTCCTTATACAATCTAATGGATTAACTTTTGTATCAACTATCTTTCTGGCAAGGGATGGACCAACACTTGAAAATAAATCATTGAATTTACAATCTATAGCAAGAGGATCAGTGAAGGTTGACTTTTCATCTGTAAAGGTTAAAGGACATTGTGAGGAGGCTTTTTTTTTCCTTTGATGTAACTGATTAATATCTTTTTCATGAAGCCTTGGTATTGCTTTCAGATTTTGTAAACTGGTCACTGAAGAAATTTTTCTTGACTGTTCTAAAGGGGAGGAATACAGTTGTTTTTGTAAGAGTTATACATTATAGGGGAATTGGCATTGAGATATATTCATATGTCGACCTTCAATCCAGCTGAAAACCAAGGATTCTTTGCTTAATATCACAACACACTTTGGCCACAGAATTCACCAGCATGGAATCAACATTATCCAAAGTTTCACAACAGCTGTATTTATTGGTGTTATTGCATGGCATTACAATATACTGTAATGTGCTCTTATTATTTCATCCAACCCATGTATCTGCACCACTGTCCTAAGAGAGTTCACACTAAGCCTGTCATCCAATTTGGACTTAATCTGATTTCGCTAAAAGGCTCCATCATTTAGAAGGTCTTTCAGGGAGCAGGCACTGAGGTGCATTACAACTGGGATATTGTTTGGATTCATTTTCGCAGCAGTTAGCACATTCTGCTTCAGCTCCTAAGCAAACCCTTCTTTGCTCGTGGCAGCTGGCAGATACAGACAAATAGGTCAACAGTCAAATCATATTGAGCTTAATGCGGCTGCAATCAATATTTTCATAAAAACAATGTATCAAATGTCAATATGAAAACAATGTGACAATGTGAAATGGATGCTCCAGCTCCCCTTTGCCTTACAGAGCTTTATAGTGATATTCGACGTATTGTTTAGCTGCCTGGCGTGCAATTTTAAAGTTTCACTCTAACCGCTCTTATAGTGTTGTTTTCGACCTCAGCAGGTAGCTGTTTTCAGAGAAAAAGCTATAAAAGCCCAGAATACACTGACTGCTAAAAACCAAATAGCAGACAGTCACAGTAAGCGACTAGCTGGTGGACATACGTAGTGGAGCATTTAGCAGATAAAGAAACAAATATTTATCTTGGAAGGTGGTGGAGACCAAGTTTTAGCATCTGTCAGGGAAACTGCTTTTCACAAGCTTACGGTTTTCTGAGGTCATATTTAATTAGACTGACACTTGTGTGAGCTGGATAGACTTCTAAAAGTAGAACGTTCCACCAAATCAACCAAGTTCAGTTATCAGGACAGCGCTTTGGTAAGGGGTCATTTTAGAAGCATTCATCACCAACAGAACAGTTGGCCATACTGAGGACTAAGGACCAACCAGGCACCTTTATATAGTGAGGCTATAAATGTGAGGCTGAATGTATGCCTCACATGCCTCCCAGGCAAACCTGGACAGGCGCTGACTTTCCTCAGGAGAAGGCTGATCAGTCAAATTCCATAAACCTATTTGGGATGGATAGTCTTCTAAATGCAAAAGACAGCCCTCAATTCAGAAAACGCATTAGCAAAAATTACAACATCTAGTTCTAGATTCTAGAACAAGAGTATAGCTGAATATAATTATATATAGCATTTCATTTAAGTGAGAATTAGGAGAATATATGAGATTTTACAGTCTCCTACCCACCAACTAAGCATTAAAGCTCCAAAATTGTAACTCTACCCTGCGAGCATTTTTAAGTTGAAATATTTTTAAACTCTTGCTTAATTGCTTCTACTGCCTAAAACAATGCCATTTTTAGGCACAGATGCATCAGTTTGATTGAGTGGAGCCTGGAGTGACAGCCTGACATGAAGTCATTCGGACAGCACCCCATTACAGTCTATCGGATGAGAGAGAGCATATCAATCTCCCTCTCTGTCGTGGTTTTATATTGTAACAATTCGAACACATTGCAGTGCTGTCTTCATATGCTTGCCTGCTATAAGGTCTGCTGACTAGAAGGTGCCTACACAGTTACCTATGAGAAATGAATCTATTTTCAATGCAAATGCAGTTGGATTTCATCAAGCAAGCATTTTTTCAGTAATTATGGAATCACAAGCTTCCTGAATTGTTTCATCTTTACTTGAATCATTCAGACCTCAACAGGTTTCTAGTGCCAACTACTCAATGGCATTGAGCTCTTTGCACTTTGAGTGTTTTTGTCAGTGAATGCTGAAAAATAACTTCCATACAGTCTTGAGCCTCAATGCCTATTACATAAAATGTATCTTACTTGGTCCTAGTGTTTTGTACTGTACAAATACAATAAATATAAAATGTAATTATTCTGACTATAGTAATTATTTCCCCACATTGCTGTCCAGCTGACACATTATGGGTTTGAAACTATTGCTGCTTAGTCTGTTCAATCTGGCAGACATAACCTGGCTTCCTTTGCCCTTCAAAAAGATGACTGACACTTTTATATGCTACAAACAATTATCCAAATTGACTTGGATTCAAAGAGAGGCCAGACATGTCAATATGCATCAACTATATTGAGGGGGCAAACTTAAACAAACACTTCAAAAGGTCACAGTGGGAAAAAGAAAAAGAAAACAATGTGATTCTTTTATAAGGTGAAAAATGAAAAAGATATCTTTCGGTTTTAGGAGTTGGGAGCCGTACAAGGAAGAAATTGGCAAAGGAGTTGCACCAATATCTTGTAGGATGATCTCTCAGTAGCACAGTATCAACTTTTACTATCACAAGCCCTCTGTAAACAGGAAATTCAAAACGTAATTCATCGTGGTATTTCCAGTAATATTGCATGCTTTGCAGAACCAATGCAGTTCTGTAATAATGCCTCCAATAATATTGGGCCTTACGTATGCATAGGTAAAACGGGATGAAGCCTGAGATTATATATATATATATATATATATATATGAAGATAGTGACACTTGCAATATGTTAAGGGGATACAACCATGGCCTGTGATAGAAATCACAGCTGAATACCAGTGGAGCGAATTGTTGCAGTGTTTGCTGTTTCTGGCTCAGGCTTTGTGAAGAGAGAACAGGCTTGAACAAATTACCTTAAAGTGAAGTGTACAGAATTTCCATTTGCTATCCAAGTCTCAAAGATTGTTTCGTGGTGCTATTTTGGTGGATTTGGTAACACTTATAGTGTCTGATTGTCACATCAATATTTCACACTTTCATCTGGAACAGAATAAAGTATTGAAGGAGCGGACAGCATTGTGGCCTTGCAGCATCTACTCTGCCTAGAGATTCATTTGGAAACAAACACAGCAAGTACAGCAAACAACACGAACAAATCATCATAGTTAAACTGGTAATGTGCCGAGTATGTTATTAAGAGGGTACATCAGCAGTAGATCGTCTTCGTTCTTATTTTATTCAGCTACTGTCTCATTAACCATTAGCATAGTCTCCACAAGCTGCTCTCTTCAGTGTTTGACAGTATTGCATATCTGTGTTGCGATCATTCCCCGTGTGTGCATCAAATTAACATATTTGCCGGGATCCACCGACACCCAAGTCGTCCAACGTATAGTAGTACAGGAGGCGCTTACAGAATGCAAATACTGTATAAGCCAACCTTCATTACAAGACTCACAACGTAGACAAATATACAATATTTTAGATGCATTATCTCATTTCAATGAAAACTAAAATGAAGTAACAAACATGTATACATTGAGCTGTTTACTGGTAAATAGAAAAACAGTGGCAAGGAAAACTGTGGCCCATCGCAAAGACAACTTGAGATTCAGCTGTTTCTTGATTTCCAAAGCTTTCAGCTGAAAAGCAGCTCTGGTGGCACTCTTCATTCTATTTTTCAGTCACATATACTCTGCTATCAAGTTCTTGGAGGAAGCTGTTTTTTGGGGCCACGGAGAGATTTCCACTGACTGGATTTTTAAGACTGTCTGTAAGGATTTGCCATCTTCTAACATGACGTACTGTGACAGCATATTTCTTGGCCAGTCTGTTTCTGTGGAGAAAATGTCTGGAGATACTTTCTAATACTTGGAAAATCTAGACAAAGCACTGAGTTTGTAGCCTCAATTTTCTATGAAAATAGGTTTAAAGCCTTCTTTTTCTGCCATCTAGCAACTAATATTCTGACAGGCCTGAAATGATTTACAAGTCTGCAATTTGACATTAATGTTTGATATGGAAGAGTTGAACACATCAGAAATTGAGGATGGAGATAGATCTGATGGTTTGGGTTACCATGGAGAAGCTTGAGCTTGAAGACCTGCACACCTGCAAGAACCCTAGGTTGAGGCTTGACTTGTGCCCTCACATTTTATTACCGCTTGATGAGCAGGCCTGTGGTGCCATTAGTTGAACACAGCATGGCAGACACATCCTCTTAAGCATTGGTCAGGCTCGCCTCCATCATCTATCCCTCAGCTGCACCAACCTCCACTCTGCATTTTGCCATTGGAATATTTTTGCAAACTTGCAAAGTCATTTCTGTTAAATTACTTCACAAGTTGGTCCATTAATATGGCAGGCTATCAAGGTCAAGCATGGCAATCAATGCCTTGGCACATCACCAACCAATATTTCTTACTACTTGCTACAGTAAAAGTTGCTACTGTTGAAAGCTACTCAAAGGCAGGATTTAGAGTCACATAATTTCATTCAGCATAAAGAAAAAAAACAACTATTCACTCAGAAAGCAGCCCTCTGCAAGAACACTCCTGTGCAGCTACAGAGTTATGGAAGATGAATGCATTTTTTTCTCCAAAAAAAGAGGAAGGACATAAAAGTAAAATGGAATTTCCTGTGAATGTCTTGCCGTTGCCTTGCCCGAACCCAACAAGAAAGGTCAACCTGTCCAAGATGCATTTTATTCTGGTGAAGCATTGCAACCTCACATCACTTCCAACACATTTTATTATATACAACAATCGGACATCATTGATCTTAAAATTGGCACTCATGTCCAAAAGCTGCTTTTCTATTTTTACATTTTCATGATATTTAATCCACAACATCAGACACAGTGCTCTTACGCAAAATGGCCTTTCCACGGTGAGTTTCTCTGCTGCCTCAGCTTTTGTTAATACATCTCACTGACCTCAACATAAGGGCATCTTATTCCAATCTCATTAAAGACAACCATTCTTCTCTTTGATAACCCAGCACTGGTGAGTGTTTCCAGCAATTCCTTTGTTGACCACACAAGGAGCCCACATCTTTTTCTTCTCCTAGCTCCGAAACAAACACAGCAAGTATGCGTGAGGAGATACTATCATCTCACACGTGTCCGAGATTTGTTTAATTTGCGGCACTATTACAAGAACGACTCGGAACGACGTTAAAAAACGAAAGTTAGGTTTACCACAAAACAGTGTCTCGTGGTTGAAAGTCCTGTGTTTGTTGGACCCACCCACCTCCCGTCCCACCCACAATAACTGGTCTTTTTGTATATGAAATATTACGTAATTTGCTCTGACTGGTGCTTAGTCACATTGATGCATTTCATTGGTGTCCACCATGAAAAAGGATTCTAATTGACTTTCCATTGGCATTATTTTCATCCTGAGCCACACGAAAAAAAAACCTGATAATTTGTGTCCATGTACACGAAAACAATTTATTGCATTTTGTGGCTATTACACAACCTGCCATGATAATGGCTGAATATTACTACTGGCTGGCGATGTGGAACTTAATCCTATAGTCTACATGGATGTAAATGAGCATTCTTGCTACCTCTGGCATGTTTACATCTTGTATATTTATACTGATGTTCATTATCATGCTCTGTCCCTACAATAAACAAATAAATAGCATTAAAAAAAAATGTTTATAACAAGTGTTGCGTGTCCAGATTATTTAATAAAACCAGTGGTTGTGGCAAACCAAGTGGGACATGTAATACTCCTGTTATTGTTGTTACTCTTCTTGTTGTTGCCATGACCCTACCATTTTATGGGGGGTTGCTTTGTTTGATTTGTGTCTCAACATACTTGTTTGGACTAGTGGTTGACAAAGGCAGTCTGGCATGCTGACTAGGGCTGAAAGTGGTCCACGAGGAGAGGAATACGTTGTCAGGATCAATAGTCATGGAACGGTCACTCAGACATTGACTAGTCCTGACCTATGTATGTGTCATCCCTGACTTCTCTCATTTAGTGCTACTCAGGAGGATGCTAAGCTGTTGGAAACCCTCCATTACAGGGTGCTGTGGTAAATATAAATAAACATGGATTATTACATTCCACATGTCCACTTATTGATTTTTCTGCTGCAACTATCAGCATGAACCTTAGCCTAGGACATCTGTTTGTCGTGTAATGGGAAAAATTATTGAAAATACGTTTCAATAAAAAGGTACATGAAAATATACTAGTTTTCTTATTGACTTATACAATGTATATAAGTGCAACATATGAACTGAAAACATGCAAATCACTAGTAAAATATAACATTATCACTAATTTTCTTTGGTTGCATTTATGTCTGCCGTCATTGCAGTGCACTCAACGCCCACGCCGCTATTCTTCATATTAGCACTAACGCAGTTAAGCTTGGTCAGGCATAAATTTCGCATAATACATGCGGTAAAGCACATTTCTGGGAAATGTAGTTTTCACAACTATTAAACACAGTCTGCTTAAAATGTGTGTGTGCACATCCAATTTAGGATTTTAGGTGTCAGCAATCAGTGTTAAGTAATCAGGTATCAGCTCAGTGTCTCGTCTGAGGAATCTTCCTGCAATTGGAGGGACTGACTGGTTCATTCTGATGAGAAACCCACCTAACACTGTCTGCCAAATCAGGATCATCTGAAGGTTTCAATGTGACCACTGTGTTCGAAGTCAACAACTTATTAACACATCCATAATGTGCTAAAAGACACGCCGTGCAATCCCTCGCAAGCTGCAGCAGTATATCGATTGATATGCATGGCCTGAGTATGGTGGCCAAATTAAATGACCCCTATAATTGTGTATCTGAATACAAAACTGGCACGGGCACACAGAACATGGACAATGCAGAACAATATTCCTGTTTTAGTCCCCTTCTCCTGTTCAGTAAGGGTTTCTTAAGTTTCATATACACATATACGCTTTGTCTAAGCTTTGGACATTTTGAACTGTGTCTTACACCGTTCTGACCCGAGTCCTGATCTGATGTTTTTGTTCTTCTATGGCTGTCAGGCAGTTTTGAAGTGATTGCTTTCTCCATTGTTGTGTTTTGGTTCTTAGTGGGTCTCAGCCTTTGTTTATGTTTGGATCACAGAGTGCACCATGGTGGAGTTGAATAGTTGTGAATGTGTGACATGATGGATGCTCGGGGCCAGTGTTGTGGAAAACGTGATTCCACTTCACACCTAATGGACTGGCAAGCCATCCCCTAGACTGCTAGAGTTCCTAAATAAAGGCCCAGACATTTTGCCAGGCTGACAACACTGCTGACATCAAATTAGCTTTACTATCTATCTCAGTCAGACAAACTCTCCCAGCATATTGTACAACAAATGCATATAGCCTACACGTGTTCAAAATGAGAACTTTTTTCATAATTGATATAAACCCTGCAGAATTGTAATAGCTTCTAAGTCTGAATCAGGCAAAGCCACAGAATCTTTCTCAAGAATGGTTGCAAACAAAATGACAAGCACATATAGTATCTTCCTTCTATTTGAGAATGGTAGCATCACAAAACCTTAAGCTCCGAACACAGTAACATTGCATATCTTATCTCTATGCAGTGAGCTTTACAGAAGCACACGCGAACACATGGAGAGAGACACAGACATTGGCAGAAAGACAGTGAGACAAAAAACACCGTACCGTTTCTAACCTTTTCTTAAAGCTCCCCATCTCTGGGTATTTAGGCATCAAAAACACAAAGGGAAACAGTGGACAAACAGGGAGACTGCCCTGGTCTGACCTCGCTAAAATTGGAATGACTTGATATTCCCTAGGCACACGACACAGGGTACTCGGATTAAAAGCCTTTTATTCACCATGACCTTTCCCTTGCCATCTTCCCTCAGAGAAATCTTCCCTCCTTCTACTGCCATCTCGGTGACAGGACATCCCCACCAAAACAAAAGGCCAAGTGGTAGAGTGACACAAAGTCAATATGGGTGACTTGTTCGCGTTTGAACACATCACACAGTAACCTCTGTGTTATTCTTGTTTATACGCCAAATTTATTGGGGAGAGAATCCGACCGGAGATGGGACATGTTGATTAATCACCATTGTTCGGATGTATTTCTAACTAAATCAAGTGTATTCATTGAAGTCAAATGTTGAGGTAGTACATTTTGTGTTTATCAGATTTTTTCAGTCTATCCCCGTACAACTTAAAATTAACATTTTCGGCCTTTATGTTTCTTGGATTTTGTTTCATGCGTTTACATTTAACAATAGGTACTCGATCATCCAGGGCTGTATGGTTGACAGGACTCAGTGTGACACATACCTGATTGGGTTCCAGTCTCCATCTTTGTCCAAATCATTGGTCATTATTACCTTCTCTCTCTCTACGTGACCTGTCACCCTCAATTTGTCATGCTTTTGAGTGGACATGTAACTGATATATTCCTTAATCTCATATTTTGAAGCTTTATGGTGGGACTACAGCTCAAAAGCTTTGACAGCACACCCATGTCAAAGGTTTGTGAGAGGTACAGTTACTGACTGCTGGACCAACAAATATAGAAGAATGTCATGGCTTAGCTTTTTTGATTGATTGATTGAATCCTAGTCATGTTTAGTGACCCTGCTACA
This sequence comes from Anarrhichthys ocellatus, assembly GCF_004355925.1. Lineage (NCBI taxonomy): Eukaryota > Metazoa > Chordata > Actinopteri > Perciformes > Anarhichadidae > Anarrhichthys > Anarrhichthys ocellatus. The sequence continues at coordinate 4,677,737 of NW_022280053.1, forward strand.
AATGAAGGTAATGTTTTAACAGTCCCTTTCAGATAAAAGTTACTGAGGTCAAACACTTAAAGCATCAGATAAAAAATCATTACCCTGAACAATAACTCTGCCTTTAGGAGAAAAAAACAACACATGGTGCGATGCATCATTTGCTGTGTTTATACTTGTATCTGTGATTAAATCCCATTAAGTTGTGTTGCACTTGTAGTGAAAGTAGTGTCTTAATGACGCTGCCAACTTATGAAATGTATAGTTAGAAGGCACTGAGCAGGTGCTACAATGCAATATTGTTCGAAAATATTGCTTATGTAATCTCCATTACACTACTAAAATTGATGATAAACAATAATCTGTTCCCCTTGCTGGTGAAGTGCCTAGACTTAAAAGCTGAATATCTGCAAAAACGAATCACAACTGCAAATGCTCTCTCTCTCTCTCCCTCCAACACACACACACAGTTTCTCTCTCTTTGATGTATAGATAAAACGTGGAGAATAATCATAATAATTTGATTTGGATGCACATTAACATGTATGTTGTTCCCCTAAATTCATTACGGTTTGCGCTTTTGGCTGGAGGCTTTGTTTGTCATTGTCCAATTGGTCTGTGCCACCCGCTAGTAACTTTATCTCTCAGTCCAGCTTTCCCTCCACCATGGCCAATTCCTCTCTCCCTCCACCCACAAAAAACTGTCCTCTTTGCACAAGCCCCCCCTCATTCATTCTAATTAAGCCAACTGAAACTAAATAGCAGAAGCTTTGTTTACAAGGGGCTAGCTGTGCTCAGCATTCTGTGCACGGAGGCACTTGTCTTTACAGCCAGTCAGGGGTTTATCTGGAGCTACACTTACTGCTTACACTAATTTACATTTGTGTTTTCCTTTCCACGTATTTACATATCTGCCACTGTGGGGCTAGGTTGCCTTCACAGAGGAAATGCATCAGTCACATTTAAACTATAACTAACACAGGCTGTTCCAGCACCACAAAAGCATTGTGGCACACACGGTTTAGAGAGATTGATGGGTGATGCAATAACATCATCACCTGCATGGAAAGCAGTAATATCAGACGAGGTCAATAAGAATTTTGCTCTTGACAAAAATAAGCAAAATAACTTGGCGGATAAATTCAAAGACAATATCAGATCCTGAAAATATCCTTGAGGACTTCACATAGTTGAGATCAAACACCCACCAGCATGGAACAATGAAATCTGTGCCACCCTGCTGCATTGATGAAGTAGAGAGAGGACTTTTCAAAGAGTTACAAAAACATAGAGAACCGAGATGAGTGAAAAGACGATATCATCATCTCTCATCATTTCATGCGACTAACAAGACACAAACAAGGCTGTCAAAAACAAAATGTCTTCACCTAATTTATCGTTAAAATTGTGCCACGGGTTGAATGCTTGACTTCAAAAACATCATTAGCCATTGTTAAGCCGGGAAACATACCCTCAATATAAAAGAGTACACATTTATATATAAACCATCAAGTACAATGGAGGTAAATGAGAGTTTTTTTTGGATACATATTCTCATTATGATCACAATCCTGCACAATAACACAAAACATAAAGATGATGTCATTAAACAGAATTACTTACAGAAATTGCGATTTACACTCTGTGAAGGAGGATGGAAACAGATTGAACACGGGTGAGCCACATTGGGTGCACACCGTGAAGATATCCCTTTCTGAGCTGTACGTACTTCCTTGTTCATGACAACTTCCTGTCTAACAGGGAAATAAACTAAGAGCGGCTATACCAGAAGCTCCAGCAGGTGTCACCAATAACAACAACCGTCATCGAAAAAATTACCAGATTATTATTATTTTAGTAAAGTTACAGTTGATATGCAAATTGTTTAAAATGGAAATATATATGTTTTTAAAAGCACTAATTAAAACAGAGACAAAAAACAATGACGTGACGTTATTAGGATAGAATTAAATAAGTCATGATAGAACGATAGAACGTGTGAGATACGGCAAAAAAAGTATACCTCTGGGGTCTGCCGGTATCCCAGTTGATAGCATTGTGGTTAATCAGATTTTTACTCCCTCTTTTACTACTTTTTTGGAGATGTCCTATCTATTTGCTTGCACCATATGGCTAACAGGTCATATGTCCTTTGTGTGGACATACAGGTACTAGTGTTATTTAAATGCTATATTGCATTTTACTGTGCTAAATTGGTCATATAATGTAAAATAGTGCACTCTGCAAACAAGCCATCTAGCCATTGTGCTGAAATAACTTGATATTTTACTGTGTTACTTTGCCAGTGCCAGAGAGTCTGAGCCGACCATCCGTCATTCTTCAAACCCAACGAAACCCAACGCGGAGTCAAGGGGTTACTTAACTAGCCAGTTCCAGTCGTGTTTGGCTGTGATAAGTTACATAACATGACAAGCAGAAACACTTGCCTCGACTCCTACACTACAATAAGTCTGGTGCTGTGCTCAGCCCATTTTCGGTGAAAGTGGTAAACTTGAGAAGTTCTCTCAGAGAGACCAGCATTAGCAGTTGAAGGAAATAGCAATACAATAAAAAAAAAAAAAACTATGAGTTGTGGCAGTAAGAGCCAACCTAGAAGAGAAAAAACGAATATCTGTTAAGCATTTTGTTGTGGACTATTACACATCAGCTGGATGTCCAGGAAAGAAGCTCAAGGAGAAAATGCTCGCCCCCTTTGCTCACCTTGCTTATCTTTATTCCATTAAAAATGCATAGCTTCAAGCACCACTTTTTGGTATCTCACTTTAAAAAATGACTTGGAACATGAAGTTGGAGCGCCAACCTGACAACCTGTTTATTTTAGATGAGGAGACAAGCAAGGGTATGTGGAGGCAAAACTGCTCCAGAAGTGTGGTCTGTTGTCCTCTCCCATCCGGTTGAAGCTGTTTGAGCTTCTGGGTTTCGGAGAGTAATTCTCCAACCACAACCACAAAGAAATATATATTTAGAAATACCTGCATCTAGACTGAGGCTAGGCCTTGGTCGGGAGGTGGAAGATGAACATGCCTACCTGGTTTCCCTCTAACTTACACTTTGTTCATGTTGATGCAAGTGCCGTTCGTCCCAAATCACATACAGGAAACATGCAAGAAAACGATCTACCTGCTGTTCAGTAAAATCCCTTTTCTAGATCTATAATACTTGTAATTATGGTCAAGGTTTTCTTCAATGTTGTTGTGAAAACTGTAACACACTAAATTGATCCTTCCATGACAAATCTGCATTACGTTAATGTGTTGTTATGTTAAGGATTATATAGTACGGCCTGTGTGTTGTTACCACATCACAGTGAACAGTCACATATCCAGCCCGCAAACAAGAACTCATTATAATAAGAACTCATTGCAGACTGGAAATCTCTATTACACATGTTTAAGTGTTATTTACATGTAGTAGAGCAAGGACTGGCCCAAAGGGAGAAAACATAAAAGAAGACAAAGCATCTTATATCACCTCTGAGGTGTTTAGGCCACAGCTCCAGAGGTGTCTGCATATTGAAGGGCTGGGTTTGGCTTCGAGCGCAGAGCACTGCCTATAAGTTAGAGGATTACCCTGGTCCAGGCTGTGGCTGCTCAGTGAGGTGTGGGCAAGTGTACGGCTGCTTTGTGAGAGAGTGAATGTCTGCGTGTGGGTGAGAAATGGGGAGAGAGGCAGAGCCTGGACACAGTGTCGGTGTCTGTAAACAACCTTGTGTGCAGCACATCGCCTCAGGGTGTGAACGTCTGAGGGAGAGGCGGCTTACTCCGAGTAGCTTCAGTTATGCTCTCATGTAGCTCCCTGAATTCAACATGCCCTGGCGGCTTTATAGGCTTCATGTCAGGATTGGTTACAGATTTGTTAACCTGATTCAAAGAAATGGTTTTAAATATAGCTACACGGTAATTTGTACTGCAAACAAGGTGTGGAAATAGAATTGTTCAGTCCAAATCAGATCATTTTCGTGCCACTGTTTACGTGTGCCGGCCTAAATGTGTTTTATAAAGGCAGCGGCACGATCCTAAATGCTTTCATTGCTTCTGCACTGCATTGCTTCATTACGCCATTGCTGATTACATTTCAACTATTTAAAAAGTGCATGGTAGCTTTGCTTTACAATGAGTCTCATTGTCTTCTTCTGTTTATAGGCTATACAGTCTGTGTTCAGAGAAAATAGATAAATATAGCACCATCTGGTGGTGGTCAGTGGTAATCCATTCATCAGAGTAATTAAATGTAATGGGACGTTTCCCTGCAGCCACTCATTACACAGCGTTTGAGGCAAATCTAACACTGTAATGAAAGCTATGCTGGGATAGTTTATCTTTTTAATTTCATTATAGGCACAGGTCAACTCTACACAATTTGCAGTTTGTTGAGTACTTACATAGTGCTCAGGGACATACAATTAAACACTTGACCTTTACTGTCTATAACCATATTAGGGTCACTCACATTTTCTCCCAATTGGATATCCATACATTTTATTTACTTTTATTCTATTTCTTATTTGCACTGTGTTTTTCTGTCTTGATGTCTGTAAAGAGCTTTTTTTTGTGTGTCCCATAGAAATACAGGATATTATTGCACAGGGCGTCACAACATAATACATTTAATACAATGTTTTTAATTGGGAATGAATCCCCAGTTCAATATAAATCCAGACTAGAGCAAGATAAGATCCTAACAATCTTTATCTCTGTTGTTATTTGAATGAACAAGTCAGTTCCTTTGAAGTTGTGTAAAGAGAAATCAGGCATTCTTTTCCTTCTTCTTTATATATATGAGGTTAATTTTATTGAAGGTTACGGAACAATACAATACCTTTGCTGCCATTCACTTGCCAAAGTTCTGTCTACTCTCACCAGCTCAGCTAATCTCTCTTAATCTGATCCCCTTTTTCTAGTCTCTTTCTTCTTGGCGTAATTTTTTCTAGTTGCCATTTTAGATGTCAAATGTTGTTGAACTTACTAAAAAGTAGGCAGAACATCTAGCGGCGATGTTGCTGCTTGGCTATTGTTATTTTACAACATGTGAGTGTCAAAAGCACATGGCAAGAAAAGGTTATATTACCCTTCACACAGTGTTCACAAGACATAACACTGGCTGTATCCTAGTTCGATACTACGTGATAATGTTTTACATTTGTGAATATACAATGGGTTGACAAAGAAAAAACGACAAATGTAGTATACTCGACAATTTCAGTCTGCAGAATAAATTAGCGTGATTATTGAGCAATGCACATAGGGAATGAAAGAGCTATTCCCATTTGAAAAAAAGATGATAAGAAAGCTCCAGAAGCAATAAGGTTATAAATCTTTTGACAAAAAAATGTGCTTTCCATTTGTGAAGATTTCCAATTCTACATTCCAACTTATTCAGTGACCTCAGTTAAAATTCTTCCTTAGCAGGTAAGGCCAAGCTCTAACAAACACTGCCAACAATTTCATCTAGATCACATTAGCATAGTCTAAGTAACACACTCTGATGTTGTGTATGGAAGCAGCTTCCGAACAACAATAACACAGTGCAATTGTTCCCTTTTTCATCTGAAATGATATCTCTTACATTCAATTTGCAAAGACAGAAGGTTTTATAGAAGATATACCCTTAAAGCTCACAGCTCCATACAATTCTGGCATCTGTTTCTTTATTCACATATAAAAATAAAGACTGTATGAAGCCATCAGTCCTGAAAACGAGATTGAATTTGTATATTTACATTTTATACTACTTTAAACATCTATTCCATTACACCTCAGAGTAAAATATTCAAAAAATCATTTTCTCTACTGATTTACACCTTCATTTTCATAGAACAGAGCTGCAAAGACTGCTTTTGCCCTGAGGTCATTGTTACATGCACAATTTTGCAGAAAAGAACATGTTTTTTCCTGAGAGGTAAACAACCTGAATTAAAGCAAGCACACACACACAGCGACACACACATAGACACACACGTCACAGATTGTATAAGGCTAAATGGCTCCATGGTCATATTTAGAGATGACGGCAGCCCATAAACATGTATTGTGTGCTTTGGCTCCAGTCCTGAAAAAAAAATTGAATTTGTGTATAAGAAGGAAAACTTGAAACCTCAGGAAAGGCCATAGATGGAAGAAAACACCATTATTTTCATCATTTCGCCCAACAATAAAGGCTATTTATGACTCATAACATCATTATAGTATGATGTCTTTGATTCTGTAAGCCGATAGTGTTTCAGGTGAGTCATAAGGCAAGCTCTGCTAAATCAGATGCATATAATAGTAACATATACAAATAGAACTTTTTTGCATTATGTGATTTAAAAAAAAAAAAGAACTGCCATATTTGATTTCTAACAACTAATCTGTGAGAAAATCTCATTGTGACATAAAGAAATAGAAAAAAAGAAAAAACATCCAACTTGTTCCTCAGTGGAATGCAACTAGGTATATTTACTCTGTTATGTATGCGAGTAGAAATGTAAGCACTTCCATTTAATTCTACTTTCTACTCCTGTTCCACTACACAACAGAGTGAAATATTGTACTTTTTACATTTAATGAGAAGTCTCTTTACAATGCCAGTGCTAATGTGACAGTGTCATCAAATCAGGGAGTGAAGTCAACAGAAGAAGCTCACATATACTGTAGATGCAGCAAGTCATCAGGTGAACATGTCACAGCAATTGTTGCAAGAAGAGACCAGTCGAGTAATTGGGCATTTTCACCACCTGCACACAACATGTTCAACAATATTTCAATTAAACCCCAAAGCAAATGCAGCCTAAATACAGAATATCCTCCATTGTTCATTTTTGTCACTGTTAATATGTTTAAGAGTTTGTCTATTTCATGCTCTTTATTCTATGCGAGTGCTCTGCTCTCAAGCGTGTTGAATAACTACTAAATGATATTACTTGTCCTTAGCGATTGTGGGAGTTTGTGTATTCCAACATATTGCAATAGGTTTACCCAGGACAATGCCATGAGGCTGTAATAAAGACACCAGACAACACAAAGAGCAATTGTCATATTCACTTTATTAAGATACTTTCAGACAAAACATATATTTCTTCGGAGACAAGGTAGAATTACATCAGATTAGTACTATCTCAAGAAATGGACCCATTTTCAATGGTACAAAAGGAAACACTGCATGTTACACTTGATTAAATCAAAGCAGACATTCTGACGTGTTGTTAAGGCTTCAGCTTCTTTGGTAAGAATTCAGAATACGGACATTGTTAAGAGACTGGAGCAAGGATCCGCTCACATAAATGTAGGCATAGTTTGTATTGTACACCTACAAAACAGACACAGATACTGTGTATGTGTGCACACACACAGACACACACATATTGTGTTAACTGTGTAGACTGTCTCTGGATGAGGAAGCTGTTGTCAGATGTAACGAAGGGATCTGCAGGGTTAACAAGTGAATTAACTGGCAACCTGTCTGATTTTACTGTCAGTGCTCAGACAGAATCTGTCAGTCACTGTGGCTGGTTTAACACAGCTACAGAATACCTGACATTAAAAAAATGAAATAAAAAACTTCTCAATAACCACCACATTTGTACTGTTTTAAGTTTGACTGTTCCCTGCACTCGACAAGTTTGTGAGTGTTGAATATTTCCTTTAGATTTTCCTCTGTGGCGAGACATTCTGTCTTTCAAAAACGTACTTCCCCATCACACCCAGCGAAGATAGTACAATGAACGCAATACAATGTCAGGATGTCAGTATCGGCAGAGATATGCCATGTTTTTTTGGACAGAAGGAGAATCTTAGGGTTCGAGCAAAAGTCAAACAGGGGTAAAAAAAACAACATCTTTCCGTCTTTGACATGCGATGTGACATGCACTGTCTGTGACTACATTGTAATCAAAACCCAAATCTATACGAGAAGGAGAAAAACTAAGATAACAATACAAAACAAATTTATGCATTTGACGAGTGCCTTGATTAGGAATTGTCCCAGTTCTCCAAATAAGAACAAAGTCTGTTAAGGAAAAGGTTCAAAGTAAGAAAATTATACATTTGCACAAAAATACATGGTAAAAAAAACTACATATTGACATACAAGTTTACCTCATCATATTGCACAAATACTCAAGTGGCAATTTGTACTGGCCCTCTTTGTTCTCCGTCTCTATACAAATACACAAAGAAAATCAGGCACACACAAAGGATTGTGCATGCACACACACACACACACTGAGATAGAGAGGTGGGTAAGAGGCTACATAGCTCACATACAATGAGGAGACAGATTACATACACAACAGTCGTTTTGGAATACGCTGAATACTGAGATTAGGGTTTGAAGGTTAATAAATTATTTTAACTAAATCAGAAGGCAAGTAACTATTTGGAGTGTGAATATATATTTATATATATTCATGTAAGGGTCATTGTTTCAAATGTATAAAACGAAATGTTTTAACATCACAATTGTGGCGCTTGTGTCAAAGCTACTGTGGATACAAATGTGTTACTTATTCCACAAGCCGTGTGATGGCAATATTTTTTAAGAGGTAACGGAGTGAAAAAAAAAAAATGAAATTACATTTACATTTGTACATTGAAACAAATATTGGGTTCACGGATCAACCGTCACTGTACAGTTGTAGCCCTCATGAGTCCTTATTATGCATCTATGCAGCTTCTGTCTAGCATTAGCACTGCAGCGGCTGATGCAGCCTATCAAATGTAGAGAGCAGAAGTAAATCATTTGAATGAGGAATGCATCCCTCTCAAGTGACAGTTTCCATATCATTCGGCACATGTGACAGCTGGAAATAAAGCTAGAGTTGATATTTTAAAAGCAGTCTTCATGGGGTTAAAGCACAACGGAATGACTAATGTATTGTTGCAAACAGTGCATATAAAATGTGTTCTTATACTGTTGTTATTATTGATTATACTTTGGAGTCCGAACAGGCTGTATTCAGAGCTGGTGACTTGTATAGGAAGTTGAAGTTTGAAAAATTAGGGAGAAGTGGGCTTGCAGGTGTTAAACTTAAAACTCAAAGTCAAACTGAAATAGAGCCCACGTGTGTACAGGCCTCATGTCTGAGTTTGCCAGTTTTCACCGAGAAATCAGGTTTTCTAGCCCATTCGTTTGAAACAAACATATCAATGTGTTCATTGTGAAAGCCTATCGTTTGTACCAAAAGTTCCCCCACAAGGAATAAAAGTTGCTAGGAGTTTGGTTACATCGACCCATAACATCCATCAGGGGTCTAAAAAGGATTTCCCTTTTGTGCACTCATCTTACATGAAAAGTCATTGAAAATGAGAAAGCAGGTTGGGGCACTTTATACTTCTTAAAAGTCTTGATCTTCAAATATTGGAAGAGTATTACGGTTTATACACCATCAGCATTGGCATTTAGTTCATCAGGGGGATGATTCAATCTGTCCAAAAATACTTGAATGCAATATATTCAGTGAAATGTGTTTTTGTATTTATGTATTTTACAGAAATGACATGAATGGATACTGTATATGGTTACAACTAATTGCCAGGCAATTGTGATGGACTGAAAATGCACATTGTGCAAAGGAAAAGTACTGGAATTCCACCTCCAGACGGACTATTTTGGGGAAACTCCACCCTGTGGGCGTAGCTGTATGAGAACTAATGTGAGTTTTTGTACTAACTGTACACTACAAAAGTGAGTATTTCTCAGTTCACATAAACAGAAGTACTTTTTTTCTTAATGGTTCATTATTTATTGTGTCCTTCGGGCCATAAATAGAATTTAGGATTGGTTTTGTTGAGTAATTAGGAAATCATGCATATATTCTCTGGATCTTCCAATAGACTGGATGGATAGAACTTGACTTTGATATGAATGCCCATATGGTATGACACAGATATTGGATAGTATGAAAATGGCAAAATGACTTTGTTGTCGAGAGCTACAAATGACCACAGAGGTCAACGACAAGATTCACCTAAAGCGACACAGAATAAAACAAAAATTGAAAAAAGGCAGAAAGTAAGATCAATTCACCAGTGAAATCTAGTATTAAGTTTAAACTTAACTCCAGACTTCTAAATAATAGGAGGTAGCTGTTAACTATTGACCTTGCACTCCAATTAAGACGAATACCCCTTTAAGTGAGCATTTCATAGACAGGTTTGAGATCCTAACATGTTGAGCTTTTCAGTCTCAGAGACGCTGTTAATAACTTTTTGGGCTGACATAGCCACAAGCCTTACATATTGTTATAGCTTAGATGTGAATGCAAAACAGTTTTTCATCTGTTTTTTTTTTTTTAAAGCCGGTCTTTGGACTGGTTTGTCTCCTGTCTAACTATTATTGTGCAGCCATCACACAAGCATAATTCACTGAAAGGAATGCAGGGAATTTCCTGTTAGCTCTTGGGGGATATGGTTTGTTTTTCCTGTTGCTTGGAGCCAATTTTTTTTCTCTTGCCCTCTTTAACTTCCTGTCTAGGAGCTTGACTCTACAGAGAGGCCGCAAAGTGAGCGTCAGAGGCCATTGATTAGACTTCTGTCATCCGTCACCCACCCCCCCCCCCCCACCTTCGATCCACCATTACAAACTCCCAGATCACATACATTCCAGGCTTGGTAAGTCAAAGATGTGGGTTGTGCTTTTTAAATGAGGATTTGAAAGGGGCAGGGAAGGGAGAAATGCTTTTTAAGCATTATTAAAGAAAACGAAAGCACAAAACCCACATAGGTGACTTTGAAGGGTGGCTCTGCTGGTGGTGGAGATTACCATAATCTCATGCCATGCTGCTGGTCGGCGTGCTTTGGGTGCTTCCAATGCTTGCGTTGGCGCTGCTGTTCTCAGAGGGGGAAGGGTTGGTGGAGACAGGTTGTCGTTTTGCCCCTGAACAGGGACATCCTGAAGAGAGATGAGAGAGAAGACAATAAGAACCTGATGAAAAGGGGGAAAAAAGAACGAATAAAAAAGAAAGAAAAATCTTTTACCAGGTAGATTTGCTGCAGTTGAGCTAATGTCCAGTCCAGTTGGGTACCCTGAAATAAGCAAAATAAGACAATTTCAAATACAGACAACTCAGCTCTGTATTAAACCAAAAACACTATATTGTTAGTCATACATTTACCTGTTTTAATCTTGATAAACCACAGTGCTCCAATAAGTAATACTCCAATCAGGAACCCTCCAAATGCAATGCCCAGAACACCGGGTAAGCCAAAATCAAAGCATGGTGGGGCTGAAACATATACATGAAAACAATGTAAAAACAATGTGTGCAAGCTTCAGCTAAACAACAGCAATCATAGCAATCACAAGGCAGAACTGATGGTTACCGTTTATGCTAACACAATGTGAAAATACATTTGCAGATGTTCCAGTAGGTGGTCAATCGCAGTGGACATGCTGATATTGTTTTATTTTCTGTCACAGTGACATTATTTTCACGTGATGATGCAAGTTGTCCATGTAACAGAGGTGAGATTTGACTCTATATGTACAAATCCAGAGATATATTAAACAGTACGTTTCACTCGGGAACAGCAAGAAGTTCATGGATTTCAGCAACCTTATCAGATTGGCCGATTTCTCCAGAGAACCGTAGCAAACAAGATGTACCAGTTGCCAGCACCAAATTTCCTTGCAGGGTAACAGAACACCCACACAGAAATGGAACTGGCGTGTCTCGTGAATATATGTTTTCAGGCAACAAAATCTTGAATTCAAGATGGAGTTTCCTGGCATGCACCAATAATGGTGTTTTTTTTTTTTTTTAAATCCTGATTTCAAATACATTGAGCATGCAATGACAATGCATTTTTGACAAAGAAAGACATGACTATAAGTGTAATGTGATGGACAGACATCATGCCATTTTTAAGTCTCTGCAAGTTGATTGACATTGTAGCATGAGCCAAAACCAACAGCTGCCTCAAAGGTTAATTTAAAGCTGATGGTATAGATTCTAAAATGCATAACAGTGCTGAAAAGCATATGCAATGTGTCCCAGCTACGGAATGGTCCTTTAATGATACGCTTTCCCCCTCCTAGTTACCATGGCAATAAAAGCAAAGCCCTTGCAGTAAATATAACTAGTCATCTCTTTTGCAGGGTTAGACCTCAGCCGAACTGAAATATAAAGAAATGTGCTCATTGTCTCTGTTCTAATTAATGATACAAACTTTAATTCAACATCAAGTTTGACATTGGTGATGTTCTGTGTGCTGGCTTAACCCGCACAATGTGCTTCACTGCTGGCAAACATCAAAATCTGAGCCAGTAGCTGTGAAAAATATTATTTCCTCAAAGACTAAAACTTGCTCAAGCCCATGACACTGTGGCACAGACATCCGTTACTAGCCTGGCAAGGCCATTCCAATTTCGCTTTGCTTATTGTGGTCTGGCAAGCCCGTGAATTGATTACCTTGAGATAGACGTCATTCCAAGAAGGCTGCACAATAGATGTTTGACAGTTTTCCCCTTCATTTAGACATCACCTTAAACTCAGCATGGAGTTTTGCTAGCGATGTTCAAGCAGAAAGCAGTTTGAGGGTTTGGTATTTGGATGAATTAATTATATTAATCATTACCAGACTTGTTTTTTTATTATTATTAATTTAGGAATATAGTTTGACTCTGCAAGGCCAATAACATAGCCATATGTGTGCATACTATGTGTTGCATATCAAGAAAAAACTGCACAAACACTTGCTTTTCCTTCACCGTTGCTTCTGCTACCTGTAGAGATCCTCCCACAAGTTTCGAGAACATTTGGAAGAAACTAATCATCACCTTCGCACGAATTTCTCTCACCTGCCTCTGCTGCCTCCTGCCTCCTGGTGGAATGTGCTTGGCTAAGTACAATACTAGGCCTCATACAATACAGCTCTCCTTTTCCCTGACGTACATTGCAGAGAGGACATGAAGGACAGACGACGGTGGGTTTGTTTTGTAGAAACTTGCCACCACTCTGCGGATCATGTGTATTCCAATATGTGCAAACAAATGAAACCTTATGGCGTCGCATGTAAAATATCAGACTTTGTACTTTCCTAATGTCCGTGCAATTCAGTTGAAACATTACACGTTCTGATATCAGTATTAAGTTGATCTAGGCTCGTTACAGAGGCACTTGCATCGCACATTGTTGTGTTTTCTTTGTAATTAAAATGAGGAAAACACCATTAAAGACTATCATTCTGATTTTGATGAAACAATCATAAATATCTACTGACTTATTAAACATGACCCAGATTGCTGAAACAGGGACATCTTGTGGGCGTTTGGGCCGACTGCATCCCAGACAGCCAACCCAGTTTGATGATCTGTCAGCGAGGAACATTCCACGACCCCGAATGAGCCAGAAACATCACAGCAACTTGAGAATTCTTTCTCCCCCCCCCCCCCAATCAGTCGCTGTGCTAGTTTGTACAAGTGAGGCTTTGACAGCAAAGCTGAATAAACAAGAGCAGGAAGCAGAAGCTCCAGTGCAGGTGGAGAGGAGGAGGCAGACTGCAGGCCTGTGTTGTGACTCCCTTGAGCCCTCTCTATGAAAACGTACCAAACAGGAATGATTGCTGAATGGAGCACTCAGTCCTGCTGAGCAAGGGTTCGTGACAGAATGCAGTCTGCTAGTCCAGCTGATATGACACTTGTATCTCTGACAATGGAACCACATAAACACATCTACCAAACCAACATGTTCCTTAACAACTGGCATTATACATTCCTGTATTCCGGGTCCCAGTATCCAGGAAAAAACATTTTTAATTGCATAAGTTAAAGCAAAACAGCAAAGAGGAGGACAAACAGGACACAGGAAAGTAGGATGAGTGGTTTAGTCTGCTGCAGCACTGACATACCACTCTTTATCTTTCTCCTCTAGAAGGAAATGGAGGATGAAGGAAGCTTGAAGAATAAACAAATCTATTATCAGGCTTACAAAAGAAGTCTGACAAACTTCAGGTGATTCACCATTTAATCACTACTTCTACTTCCTTTTGTCTTACTGAAATTAAATCATTTGAAATGTTCCTAGAAATTAGTCATCTGTCTGGAGACTATTATTTCCTTGAAGAAAAACACATTTTTTGAGTCAACTGTGTTGAATAGCATCAGGCCCAGTGGCTGTGTTTGGATAGCAACACAGTCAAGACCCCCTTGGAAACACAAAGGATTTCACCCCCGTCCCCCGGTGGGCCATTACTTCTGATTGTGGCCACAAGGTCAGCCTGCAGACCTTCCTAAAGGACGAGGCCCAGCCGGGCAACCTCTTACTGGCTTCACTGCGTATCCCGAGTTCACTGCTATGACAACCGCCCGCCCAGCATTAGTAATTTACTGGCCAAGCACTAGACTAGCAATTTAGTCCTGAGAACAAAAAGGGTGATTCAAAAGTTTCTGTTTTTCACCTAAGAGTTTGGAGAGTTTATTCTTAGAGAAACAATCATTTTGGAAACTGGAGCAATTGTTTTGTTTGTTTGTCGATTGTGCTGTTAAAGCAAACACACCTACATGGGGTTGTGAACATTCTTGTTCCACTGAACTGCCTATTTTACTGTATACATTATATAATATTTATATTATAATATTTACATGACTACAGGAATAAAAAAGAAAACTATGATAAAAATAATCTAACACATGTAGTATTGAATTGCTTTGTAATTTATTTACTTTTATGTCGGGAAGCTTTTGATGAGTAAGTTATTGTAGGAAAAGAAGAAAGAAGAGAAAATCAGCTGTATTAATAGCTGTCCCTAATATTAGGATTTGGTCCAATCTGGTCCAATGAGGGTTTAATCAGCATCTGAACTGGATCAAAAAAGTTAACTGATCCATATTTTGGAGTTTATACTGAACTCACTTGGTGGTTGCAGACACGGCTGGGCAACCTCCAGATTCCTCTTCACTCGTCCTCCATCTCCACATTTCTATCAAGGTAAGGAAAGAGAAACACTTGTCAAGGTCACTTTGTCACAAGTGTGTCAAAAAGCGTCATTTAAGCCTCAGTATTTTTGCTAAATATGAAGAGAAGCCAAGTCCCGAAAAGAAATGCTCTCACCATGACAGATCTACACATTCATATAAATGATTCTAGACAACCAAGGGAAAGTTGTAACACAGATTCTACATCCTTACATGCCATGTTTTATTTATAATGCTATGTAAAAATAGTTGATAGACTCCTACCTCACTGTGACAAAGTTTGACGGCGCATTCCAGGTCCCATGTGGTCAGCTCTTGGAGCTGATCTAAGGAGAAGCTGAGTCGGGTGCTGCTGGGACAAGAATTTAAGGAACAGGCCTCCGGCATGAAGGGCAGCTCTTTCAAAACAGGGCATGAGCCCATGGAGCGCATAAAGCAGCTGATCACCTTGATGGTCAAGGCGATATTTCCGAAAGTGTGTACTGAAATCTACAGGAAACAGAGAAAAGATCAAATAAACTTTTAACAGAACTTGAAAAGCACAAGAATGGGCATCAGCCGAGTGTGGTATCGTATGAATAGCTGTGTTTCAGAAAGAAAAACTGTATTGCGCATTAAAGTGATTTGGAAATGTTTGGCATAAACTGACCAATATTATGTATTAAGTGCTAAACAAGTCATTTTTTCATACATCATCCAGAAAATATTTAGCTATTTTTGTGCAGGAGTTGTATTGAGAGATATACAGCTAAGACAGAGAATGATTTCTTACCTCGGCATAAATTCTCTTGTCACTCTGCACCTTGGTGGTAGGGTCCAGGGGAGAACGGTAGTCTGGGGAGGTGTATAGCTGCATCAGCAGAGGCATCTGATGAGGGGCATTAGCTGTAATGGGAGTGGCTGGCGTTGGTGCTGCTTCTACAGCTGAAAGAAAAATGGCTAAAATTACAAGAGATAAACCATGTACATCCATTTCGATCAATTTCTATTGTACGTAATATGGGGGTAGTTGTCCTTTATTGGGCACACTATGCTATTATACCACTCCTTCTGATACCCTCCTCAAGACAAAGTTTTTTTTAGGATTGGCTTTTTAGGAAAGGCTTATACAAAGGATTAAAAAATAACTAAAAGAATAACAACTCAGGGTCGTTCAAATTGCAGCACATTGTGTATGTAAAATAATAAATTGAATGTAATAATGATAATTGTGACTAGTAGTCATTATCCTCCAAATTTTCCATTTCAGTGCTACCATGCGTGGGCTGTGTCTTTTTGCCGTACTCCATCTGCTCTCTTTGTATAAAATGCCTCAAAGTTGAAAACAACTTTTTTTTTTACCTTTCATCGTCTTACCTCCAGAGTTGTCTTTTTTTCCAAGAACCAGTGAAACCATAGAGTCCTCTGGTCTGAGTTCAGTGTAGCTGGTGAAAGTACTGACTTTGAAATGATCTAAAGCCTTCCTTTGCACCTCCTCCGCATTGTCGCTGTCCAGTGTAACAAACGGTGGGATTCTGTGTGTGAATGTGGTCAGCAGGATGTCATTGGTGGACTGTAGAAAGAGAAGACGAGTTCAAATAAATCAGTAGTGACTTAGAGACTGTCTATCAATTAACCCCGTTATTAAGTAAGCTATGGCACACTACTGTCAGATCCAGTCATCTCACATGTGGTTGTGAGGCAATAAATATGCTAACTTTCTATGTTTATGTGTGAGCTTACACCAAATTGGGCGTGCTGTGGGTTGATGATGGTCCATGTGGTGCCCCGGGGGCCTCTCAGGAACACGCTGGTCTTCTGGGTGTCTACGCGAAGTGATACGTTGCTGCAATATGAAGAACCAAAAATGATAAGTGAATTTTTTTTTTCCGACAAAGATCGAAAAAAAATTCCATAAGATGCCATGTCTTGTGAATCTCAAGGTTTACCGAGTGGTGGAATTATCCGGGATGTTGATGATGTGAAGCTCAGCTTTATCACCGGGGTTCTCTGGCTGTGGGGAGCAGAATTTGAAGAAAGAAGCCCGGGCTGCTGTTTCGATCTCCATAAAGTGCTTCTCTAATGCATTCTCATTTCTGAGTATGCAGGAACGAGAGCCAGGTTTGGTTCCTGTAAAACCACAACTATTAATTTTGCGTCATTGTTCATTCATTGGTTGCAAAACATTCCAGGGCAAATCATGAGAAGTAAAATGATTCCTTCATGTATAATCTCATAATAAAGCTTCAAAGAAAATGGACTGCCAGCACTTCTGTTTAAATGCTTGATTGAAAAAAAATGGGGTAGTGGCTGTAATAAGCAATTACATTTTGTTTTTAACATTTATTCAACAGGGCAGTAGAGACTATTTCTGTTCAGTGATAACAGAAGTGCGATTTACAGTGTTTGACTGTAGCAAGCACCAGGGAGCCATAGCCCAATCTGCAACAAAAGACCAAACTGCTGGGGACAGGCACATTACCTCGCCTTTCCCCCGATGGGAGATGTTCCATGAGCAATCTCATGAGAGTACACTATGCTCAGCCCTTGACCAAATAATGGTGACTGATGGTTTACAGGTGCACCCTGGGGCGGTGCCTAAATTGCTACGCGCAATTTGTTTCAAAACACTATGCTATAGATGGGAATGATATACGTATCTCACAGCACCTTGTATACCTTGTCACACTGATAGCTGACCAGTGTGGAAGACACAATCAGCATATTTGAGCCAAACGTTGACAAGACTATGACTACTAGGAATATACTGGGATTGTGCGTGGTTTGAGAATTATTTCCAAACCACGCACAATGGGGGAAGGACTGAAAATTAGAATGACAGGGATTCAAACTTAAACCATCCAAAATACTGTGAAAAGACGCTGGATATAAAAGCAGCATCACCACCGTTTATTCTACCTAAACTCATGTCAAAGCTCGTCGTTTGCCCAGATCTCGTTAGGGAGGCTTTATTAGCAAAACCGTATGCTTGCATTGAGCATCCCGCTGCTACTGCTGCTGGCAATAGCAACCAATGATATTGGTTACGTCCAGCCTTTACTCAGACATGAAAGCTCACTTTAAATCATAAGTGTTTGTGCCACCCTCTTCAGCATGGGTGGCCTGTCAATGTTCAGGTATTTGTGTATAACATGTATTGAGAAAAGTTAAGTGAGCTTTAGTAGTGCTGTATATTTTGGAATATTGAGTATAAAGCTCTTTCAGTTTGGCTGCAAACACAAAACTCCACATGCTTGCTGCTCAATATATGCGGATGGTAAAATAAATAAAACCTTTTAAAGGTAGGGTTGTTTGAGGCTACACGGATTCTCTCGGTATTAAATCCGTTTTTTGCTTTTGATAGTGATCATGCGGACATTTAGCTCACTGCTGTATACGATAAAGGATTGGTGGGTACACAAAGCGCTCCCCTGGAAATGTCTAGAATGGTCCCGCATGAGACTTGTCCAAATTAGTATGGGCAGTCAGGTGTGTACATATAAAATGTGAAAAGTAGAAGAGCGACACTGTTTGATTTTTTTAGAATTGCATTCAGCATCTTAAGTATATAGACTTGACCGCAATATATTTCAGTCGACTTATATTCCCCTATTGGTTTAAGGAGCCTTTGTAGGAGAATGGCCGTACGGCAGCTGGAGCTTGGCCCCCAAACCATATTTTAAAACAGCATGGCGTCTGGTTCTGTATGTAATGCAGCTCTGCGGGGTGAACGTTGTCACTCTTTCAGTCAACTCTGTACAACTTGACATGGGCACATTGGAAATCAGTGTGTTGATGTCATACTGTACAGTAATATAATTTCTTTCTAATTAGTAAATAGAAATGTAAAAATAAAAAAAGTGAGAATATAGAATATGCAAGCATTGAAATATGCTATTTCACTGCAATGCAGTCCTCATCAAAGCACAGTGTTTGCTCAGTGATTTACACTAGAAAGGGATTTCACACACACTTACGATAAGAGAAGGTTAGTGATTCATTTTATCGAGAGAGCTCTGTAAACAAACAAGCAACTCTCACCTTTTGTTCCCATCGATGACATGGTTTTCAGATTTCTGACTGTGGTGAATGAAGTCACACCCCCAAACTTCTGTGTTGCCCACTTGACCAGCTCCTCGTCTTGAGTCGGGAAGTCTTGCTTGTGGATGTTGTTTTGATGTTGAGTACCATGAAGACTGAGTGTGGAGTCATTGTTAATCTGGAAAGTAGAGCCCAAGTCACGCCAATCAGTTTCATTAAAATACTATTTCCAGAAAGAACACAGTCAGAATCACCTAAGTCTTAAAAGGCATGAGTCTGTCTACTGCAACAACATAGAATTTAGTGAGTTAGCTTTACATCTATTTATATTTACCTCATGTCTTCTCATTTTGTCATATTAAACATGTTTGACCATCCCTCTCACACTCCGCTATAACGGTTTCTTACCCTCCACCCAACGCTCCCTCTATTCTCTGAGCAGGGTGCTGTTAAAAAAAAAATGTTTATTATGATTAAGTGTCCACGAGCCCAGTTGCACAACCCTGTTGGAGCCATGGTCTTTCCTTTGCTTCCTGACTGGGGCCAGGAAATGGGACCTTTTTTAGCTTTGTGCGTCACCACAGTCGGCTGGAATCTGGCTCCATACAAGGTATAAATATATACATCCATCCCAGCGACGAGACACCGCTGTTTCCTTGTCTGGGCCAATGGGAAATAATGGAGTTTACATTAAGCTGTGCGTGAATAAGAAGGCAGCGGAGTGCTTCTTCTTCTTCAGTAGGCTTCTAGACAGTTAGACATAATGTACTCAATAAATAAGATTTTGTCAACAGATTTTGTCCTCCTCTTCTTCAAAGGACCAAAGGCTGAAGTGGAAAACAAAAATCTGTATTTGCACTGTACCTCTTGATTTTGTAAACACTTGTGCTGAAATTATTTGAGAAAGAACTGTATTTTCTGCAAATCAGTGTGTTAATGTTTACAAAGCATGAGCATGCTTGTTTAAATAATGAAAATCCCTCTCCCGGCCTGTCTAGTGTGAATGACTACTTGTGTGTGTGTGTGTGTACTTGCCTCACGAAGCGAGACAGAAACAAATGGTGAAAACCATGTAAGCCTGAGGGAGTCATTGGTCTTTCTACATGAATATTTGATTGACGCGAGATCAAAAACAACGTGAAGGGAAACTATGGAAATAAAAGAGGGGAAACCAGTCACAACAGAACCAGGGCTGGGGAAGGGAAATAACAATGGTACACATACTAATGATTACAGTGGAACTTAACTCAGATTAGTCGCTGTGAAATCTGTTTGATATTCTGCAGGCGCACAGTAAAGTTCAAGGAACTCAAAGACGTTTTGAGAGAAAAGCGCGTCCGAGTCTACAGGAACATAAAGTTCGAATGATACTTCTTTCCCATCAGTCAGCCTAGGGATGGATGTATGAGTTGTTAATGCCAGGCTCCTTCTGTTCCTTTTGCCGAATCAATATCTTAGATTCTACCATAAAAGATGATGTATTTAATTGATGTTAGTATATCTTATTGTACTGCATCATGTGTGAACTGCAGTGAACAACTTGCTTTTCGTGACTAACAATTAATTAGACTCACAAGACTTAATAGATAAAAATCTTGCTGTACATTTTAGAAGGCCAACGAGAGCTGTGATTCTGACACTGAGCCAAGCTGTCAAGCTGGTGACGTACTTTCTCAGACGCAGAACAGATGCTGTTTCTCTGACACGGCAATCTGCAGTAAAACACTATTATCCCCCAGTGATACTGCTCATCCCACAAAAACATCCTGCAGTCACAGGCAATGTTGTCCAGGCTCTCGACAGGACATGATATAGCATGTGGTATCACACAGCTGTCAGCATATCAGTAAATATTCCATCCCCCTGATTGGTCAGCTCGGATTTTTATTTTATTTATTTATGTGTTTTATGTCAAGGGTTAGCCCGTTATTTATATTTGCTAATCTTGTACAAAATTGCTGGCCCTTTTACAAAAATATAGCTTTTTATATCTTGTCTGTCCAGTAGTTTTAATTGATGTCATGTCAGTATGAAAGTACATTGACATACTGGTTAGTTAATGAACACAGTAAACATTAATTCATCTTTACTTTTCTTTGTCAGCGTGAAATTATTTGTGTGCTGAAACGGTAAAAAATTCATGGTTCTGACAAGTGATGCATTCATGTATAGGAGGAAAGTTCTGGCATGCAGCTGCCAAACTGACTTGCACTTATGAGTACTCGTAAGTGCAAAACATGGAAGGCAAACAATCAGCTACGAGCGTCACGATAGACAAAATGTGAACGTCGGAGCTTTTTATCTTTTAAAAATGTTACCGTTTGGCAGTCGCCTGTCAAATCTCAAGCGTTCCTCAGACAACTTTAATTGAACAATCCAAGATAACACAATTATAATGTCAGTTTGTGGAAGGAATAAAGATGAGGAAATATCAATTGTGAGTGTTCGTCTTCGGGAAGTTTTAAATCTCAATCCAGCTGTCATGCTGTACTAATATGAACTGACACCAGTGACTGCCTCTAAAATAAGAAACACATATTACTCAGAGTACAACTGCGACATGAGAATCTGACACCAGTACATGTAATATGGAGTTGGTGCAACAAAACAGCACAGGAGGCTGAAACTGCTCAATTCAACTGACTGAAAAGATTAGGACAACAAATAATGTAACACATAGAACCTCTAAATCATTTGTAATTGGATTCTTTAACACATCTAGATGCTAAATAGTTTAAATATTGGTTCAATATCAGTTCGAGGCAATGCCATTTCTTTGGACACTTCTGTCCCTTTTAATATAATTTCCTGTCTGGCTATTTAGTTTGGTAATAAAAGAGTGTGACATATCCCAAGAAGACTTTTCCGTCAAAATCTAAATTGAAGCCATCAGTGGTTTGTTTCAATAACAGGATTTTTGTGATTGATTCACCTCGTTAGGTTCATCGCCAATGCCAATTTAAATACCAAAATAGTTTGACACACTTCAATGACCAAACGGTGACAACCGCAGCAACACTTTCCCCCATAACAGTATTATTCCTCGATTTCATTAGATACTCAAACAGCTGAATAAAAGTTGTTTCTTAGCCTCCCTGGATTTAATTCACAGATATAATCGGCAGACACTGTGTAAAAGTGGGAATCTCCAATTTTATTGGAACATTAATTTTACAGCCGATGCCATCAGCCCCTCTTGTTGCTGGCCACTTGTCTTACTGATTTAGAGCGTGGATAATAAAAACTCAAAAACACAAACTGCCTCGTGCAGAGCAGCAACTGGGGAATATATATATATATACAGAAAACCAACATGGTTCATTGTCTCTCTTAAACTGCTCTCTCCAAAAAGCGGCACAGCTGTGGCAGTTTGACAGCATGCAAAACAGCTGGCACGAGATAGAAGCTCAGTAAATCTGGAGAAATTTAAAAATGATACAATACTGAAACAACAACACTTAATTTTTCATGATTACTTAGCACTTGTGTGACATTCTCTTGTATCAATAGCAAGCTTGAGTAATGGAATCACATACAACAGAGTAGCACATGAATGAAATGTAGTGGTATGTTGCACGATCAGCATTTTATTTCCCCTTCACTATTAAATAAAAAAAGGCGTCACTCACATAAATGTTGACGTCGGTGTTGAGGACGTGTGCACCGTAGGCCTTGTTTGGGGAGGTGAGGATGAGGTTCATTGGCTTGGCATTGGTCATCTCCAGAGAGAACATGTTGATATCCTGAGGGGAAAAGAAAGCAACATATTCCAACTCAGTTACTTTTAAAGCAATCCCAATGCACTTCACACATTAAAAGTTTACAGTGCCACTTATTTCGCTGGAAATCCAATGCGGCTTGGGCATGATAACGAGATAATTACTTCTAATTATGTGTGAAAGCCAGTACTTTGGAGTTTAGGATTGTGTTGAAGGCAGAGAACGTTTGGCAGTCGAGTTAATCTCCAGGTAGAACACTGGGACTGATCAGGAAGACAAAGAATTCAAGTGGCATGAATATTCACTCACACTGTGACGCCATCCATATGTTAACTACTGCACTGCCTATAATGAGTGTGTGCATTGTTTTACAAAGAAGTAAAACAAAAACAAAAAACTTTATGATATGTTTCAAGTACTTCAAACAATGCCTCTCGTTCCTGTTACATAATCGTTAGTGCTGGGTTTAATTCAGCTGTGCAGTCTGGGAAACTACAAACACATGACAGGCTCCGTTAAAATTTTGTTTATATTTTAGGAAACTTTACTGCCAAGGTAAAAAAAAAATAGAAACATCAAAACAATAGGATTTAAGGCACAGAATGTATGATTTAGAGACATTTATTTTTAGAAATAGAATATAATATGCATGTTTTCATAAGTCTATAATAACGTGAAACTGAGAATTGTGTTTTTGTTAGCTTAGAATGTGCCCTTCATATCTGCTCAGGGAACGGGTTCTCTTCACCGCCGTGTTCTAACAGCCCAGAATGGACAAACCGCTGATTGCAAAACAATGGTACCGCCAGCCGTCGTCTGACTTCATAGTGTCGTAGGATGGCTTTTGATCGAGGCAAACTGTGTTAACCCGGTTTTCCACTTTGCGGCTCACGTTGCCGCAGTCTGGGGAAAAGGGAGAAGTGAGCGGAGGGCTGTTCAGTTAGTTGCAATCGCCAACCACACAGCCAACAATTCCTACACACACTTTAAGCATTGTATAAAGTGTGACCTGATGTATGAGTATTTTGAAAAACTCTGAGCCAGCATTTGTTTTTCCATTTGTTTTCTGTATAGAAGAGGATATAGCCATTCCCCAATTTGCAAGCCTCCCTATCTGGCATGCAGTGCCATTAAATGAGCAAGACCTCAAGTTGACGGAGTAGAGAGACATTTCGCTCATGGCACCAAGTTTAAAAATAGTTCCAACTGCAGTTTAATTCTACACAAGTTTGATTCCATTGCTGTCCTATTGCAAAAATCAGTTGGGGATATGACAATTATTCTTGTTTTTGGAACTTTTAAATGTCAACACATGCATCTCTCCAGAAAAAGCCGTGCCAGTCATGCATATCGATAGACAGGAAGCTGTCTTTGCTGTCTGCCTCTGTGTTGACACAGACATTAATGAGGTTGTGTAGCTTGGTTCTATTCTTACATCTTCATGCAGTGCAAGTCCACAAGGTAAAAAAAAAAAAGCTATTAAAATCAATAATTTACCCGATGTGCAATGAGCTGCACTTTTTTCCATATTTCTATGCTGTATATCTCTATCATTAAAACTGTGGAAAATAGGGTGATGATACCCTAGAGTAATGATAAAAATATGAGTAATGCCATTAATAATAATAATGATACCAACTGTGTCACTCAAAGTGATTGTACAGTAGTCTTATTTTCAATTTATGTATTTCTTATAACTTGCAACCCAGTGTCCTCCCACATGTGGCTGATGCTGTGGTAGTTATATACTGTATATAAAACCTCCTTAACATAATGTAACACATAATGTAATACCTCATTACCCATATTTTCAGCTGAGGGTAACACAATGGCGATGTGATTCGCTAATCACCCCCACAGTCGCTCTATGAATCAGCCTTAATTACCATGATCCATATGTGCATAGGGTAAAGCTGCTACTGCTGAGTTTTATGGACGTAAGTGGTGGTGAGTAAACCGTTTCTCCGTGGAATAATAAGTCTGAGTTTAGAGGGTTTTTTTTCCCAAGACTGACTTAATTCCAATAAATCGTGGTTCTAATTACTTTTACTTCTATAATGGCCCGAGGCAATTGGGTTTAGAAAAGGGAAAGAGTCATGGATTTGAAATCAGTGCAATTGTATGACTCAATGCATTAGAAATGAACAAGAGCTTTAAAAAAGCTTGGAAAGATCTCTCCGGTGTGAGGCTTTTGTGGGAATTTAATATTCATAAATACAATCGTCTGCGTTAACATTTGACACCAAATATTTTATTCTGTCTATTTGAAGGTGGTTTGTTTTCAGAGCTGGGCCTGCTGGGGAGACAATGAGCATGCTGGGGAAACAGTGTGAATCCCTGATATTAAATTCATTCACTTGCTAGGAGATGTTGCCAGAGCTGGATCCAAAGGAATTGTGATGAGCTCAGGCTTCAGCTATGGACATTTTCAGACCCGTACATAACAAATTAGGTCTGAGACCATCAACAAATTGCCTATGAGCAAAACACATTTGAAAGAGCAGCTCACATGGTGCAGTGGATAGAGGGATCTGTCGTCTCACGCACACAAAAACACGTTTTTTTAATTGGCCAAAGGGGGAACTGGAATCCCAGGTGAAAATGAGGTGACATTAGTTTCTGGATGGACCAGGGGTCAGGATCACCTGTAAAAAAGATACCTTTCTATTTCTTTCTCTCTCTTTTTTTAGTGAAGCAAGACATGACAGAGTGGACTAGACGAGACAGAACTTAATGCATTTGGTGACATGACAGGATTGACACGACAGGGCAAAACAAACAACAAAAGTTCTATCTTACGGTGGGGGGGGGGAGTATTAGCAATTTTGATTAATAAAAGACTCTGAAGATGGAAAGTCTCATCACAAAAATAATATAGCCTGATTGCTTTGAAGACTGAAGGAAGATAAAAGGGACGGTAATTATATCACTTATCACAGATAGAGTCAGAGACTTTGAATTGTATTAACACAATGTCTTTCCAGAAAAAACACGTTCCTTTTACCTGAATCGCGTGGCACGTACACAGAGATATGAATGAATGGCATTTCCTGTGGAGTTCATTGTGCTTCATACAGAGACAACTCAGCGGTGCTTTCCTTAAATACTCCTTTCTAATGAGCTTCATTGTCTCTCTGTCTAGTTCCCCCCCTTCATCCTTTTGTGACTTCCATTCTTTTATTTTGAACTCTGAATCACGACTGTTGCTGACCCTGATCACTCACCTTTCTACTTTTTTTCCTGCGCTTTCAAGATACAATTGTTTTCCTTTTCAGACTTTTCTTTTTTTTTCTCGAGAGCATTTTTGAAGGGCCTTTTCTGATGCCGTTTCCAGTTATTCTTTTGGCTCACTCCCTTTAACTTGAATTGGCTCCGTTGGTGTAGTCTCGGCCTCGTGCCAAGACCCTGACTACCCAAGCCAGTGTGACATCAATGGGCCCCGTGCAAGCAGCTCCTCCCTATGAATTAGCCTGGCCTATGCAGCCCCTTGATGCTCCCTCCATAATTCTCTGTGCGGTCAAACTGTGAGAGTCAACTGTCCCTGGCAGGTTGTAAATCAGTATGAAACACAAAAGAGATGGGGAAGAAGGTGATAAGAATAATGAAAGGACAAAGAAATGGGAGGCAAGAGCAAACCTCCCATCTGACTGGGCAGTTTGGCAAGAGATGAAGATGTCCGCCATCCTCCGTGTTTACAAGAGGAATCTGTTCTAAACAGGCAGTCGAGAGCAGATAAGGGGTCTGTGTTAGTAGATCTTGTGTCCACTTTCTTCTTTCATTTGAAAAAACTCATAGTCCCACAAGAGATATGCAAATTCTGGGAAACGTCCATTGCCTCACACAGATCCCGAGCCAAATTCCTTTTGTGACCTCCCACAAACGCCACATGAATTCATACTATTTTAAGACAAATTGCACCATTATTTGTACAAACTACTTTTTGCAATGAAATTTGACTTTTCTTACCCACACAACATGATTTGTCTGGTTTTACTCTTCAGGCCTATTGAGGAGATGGGGAATTATTTCCCTCCTATTATGCTTTAAATCTGTTTTGTCATCAAACAGCTTTTTGTTCTGATTTCCAGTACGTTGAATATGCTGCAACACTGCAGTCCATTAAATGGGACTAAATACTTGTCAAAATAGTTCAGCAACATTTATGCCAATAACCCTGTCACTGAGGCAAAGACTGTTTTCTTCTTGCACAATGTTAGCACACCTACAAAACAACACTAAGCAGGGAAACATATCTGTTACAGGCATCTGTGAGGCTAACTAGCTACATTGATAAGATACTAATATAAATGGGTCGAAAAATCCAGAAAAAAAAAAATCTGCACTTATACTGAATAAATCAGCTTATCTTACTGGTGAAGGTGTCCCTTAAGAGAAGAATTATGACAGGATTCTCTACAGCTTTCCTAAAAGCAACTGACGGAAAGGACCTTGAGTGCTTTTATTAATTTTTATAGAGGTGATTGATTCAGGCCTGCATTGTATTGCCTGCACATACTGTAGCACATCTGCTTCCCTTCTCATACTCGCCACCAAATGAGAAAGCATGGCCAGCAGAGTGTAAAATAAAAAACAGACAATAAATAAACTGCAGTTGCTTAACACAAGCTATGTGAAAGTACAACATAAAGAACTCTGAGAACCAAGAGAAGAAGCAAATAAACAGAGCACACTGATAAAGAAATGACTAATGTGAGCTGACCGACAATGTTGGACAGTGAAAAATGGAGTCTGGCACAGCAATAACAACATATAGATTAAAAGTTTGCACGAGTTTCTTTCTGGTGTCATTTCCTAAAGCTAAAAGTAAAGGAAAATGACATAATACACCATCTGAAATCATGGTGTATGATCGTTTAACTGAAAAAGAAAATTCACTGAACACACAGTCAAACATGCAGAGCTGGGTTGTTATTGAAGTCTGTTTAGTGTTAAAAAAAAAAAATGCAGCATGTTGGGAAACCCTATCTGTCCGACATGTCTGGCATCCGTTAAGGGTTAGTTAGTTATTTGGCTGATAAAATTTGGACATGGAAGTGTGTGTGTTTACATCTTATAGTGTGGGAAGAACATTTTGAGGCTTATTTATCCCAAGGATTAGAGTTCGTGCAACAACAACATTAAATGTACAACAATAACATTAGCCATGACAGCGTTACAGTGAACAAGCATGCACAATGCCATCATCCTGAGACCAAAGAGGCAAAATGGAATTCAGCCATTATTTTTTCTCTTTAAACCTATACTTTTATCACTGTGGATTCTAACTGATTACTTGCGTTTGTAACAATGACGGTCGTGTGCAATGCTTGGACCGGCACAATGCTTCTTCCTTTTACTGTAGGTGTGACTGGACTTGACAAATTGGACTGTCCACACTAAAGGATGATTATTTAGTGGATGATAACATACCCAGGACGGGCCACGGTATTGGACTTCAATGACAAGGCAGCTGTGTTGTCAGCTTGACGGATAGCTATGGTGTTGATTTGTGTAGCCTTTGAAATTTTGACGTCCTCTTGCAGGGGAGCTTTTCAATTGTCATCTGGTCTAGTATACAAATTAGGTAAATTAGAGTATCTTTTTCCCATTATAATATTGCTATTTTACTAGCATAGCCTCTAACAATTCACTCACTGCCAAGCAGATTTTCCCCCTTTTTACATTTATGTAATTAGCACTCAGCACCTCATTTGTATAACCTTGACATGCTTACCGTGGTGGTAAAGTTCAGGTTAAGGATGTGGACCTCTGCCTTGTCCTCTCTGATGAAGCTGGTCCAACAGCCAATTAGAATCTCACTCACGTAGACCCATGGGTTGTCATTAACCTCCATTGGATCACACCTCTGACTTGAGGCTGAAAGAAATCAAATACAAATGGTTAAGCAGTGTCAGCAGCATTCAATCAGGTTCCACCAAATAATCTCTTGCCTCCAACATTAATACGCAAATTCCTACATTATCCAGTCCTGTGTGTCAAATGCCAAGTTCCGAGATTATGGCTCTATCCGCAGCACAATCCTGTCATATTTGGACATGAACAGCACATGAATCAAGACCACTATTTAAAAGATAGATGAACGAAGCAATGTAACAGATTCCTTGTCGGAAAGAGGCTAAATTTGTTATTTGTCATTCTGAAAGCTTTTCCCTGATCTCAGAGTATGGATGTTAAATGTGTGGGTAGGACTACATTGTTTAAGAACGAATCTGCCGGTTCACGTTTATCAGGCATGTCAGGATACCGGTCTGCAGTCATTCATCAAGCCTGCTCACTCTGCTCTCCGCTACGAGCCTGCTGTTTAACCTGGGCATCCGTGTCTCTGGAGGCCGAATTAATCAAGCCGAGGCTGTGCGGTCATGGATGAGGGTGGGTATAAATGCCTGGTGTTTGACCTGTGCTACGTGTGTGTGTGTGTGTTCTATTGTGTGTGTAAGGTGAGTATGCATGTGCACACGCTCACTCTAACTTGTCCCAATCAGGCAGGTACAAAATATACTCCAGCAAACTTCGTCTTTCTTCAAGAAGAACGGTGGAGAACAGAGTGTAGGGGGTCAGATGTCTGTTCCAACTCGTCTTTTTACTGGCCCATCTCCCTCCTTTAGCTGATTAGAGATAGAATGGTCTGGTTGGGCCATTATGGGAGTCCTGTGCCATTGTAGTCTTTGTGGCGACCACAATGGCTGACACAGTCTCCAATTTGGATTTACTCGTCAGGATAAGGCCTTAAAGCCACCCAACTTCCCGATGGAGTGGATCAGTCAGCACTACTCTGTCCTGCGCCTAAGCATTAGATAAGCACATCTTCAGTAAGATGAATACAAGCAATATATGTCTGAGCATCGACTCTGCAAGCCTCAATCACCCCCAAAACAGTTGCCGCTGAAGCATAAAAGCGAGCAAGACTGATATATATATATATCATAACAGATACAACTAATTTAGTAAGCAAATGCTGCATGACATAGCGCTCCACTGACTTTTATGATGTATTTGGTCTGTTAACCCAGCAAGCCTCAATCCCTCAGAGAGGAGACGAGGAGTAAAGCAAGTGAGACGAGAAAGAAAAGGGAATCGAGGGGAAAAGGGTGAAAAGAAAATTGCAACGTTCGGAAGGTCAACAGGATGTGTCGTATTTAGAAGCAGCGCTAATCAAAGACCCTGGTTGAGGCAATGTCATCCCCCGCGGTGGAGGGGAACGGACGGAAATAGAAATATAGAATAAAAGTGATAAATGCAATGAAAAACAGCAAGAACAAAGGGAGCTAGAACATGGAACATATTCAGCTCTTTCTCCTGTTTTTTTGTTTCACCCACATTGAAATTAGGTTGGTATTATAGACTCTTAGTCATTTGTTCAATCCATTAATTTGTTCATAACATCTCTGACCCATAATACCACTGATGGGAAAAGAGCCGCTGATGAGATGTCATTGTTAGAAATAGCTGAACTGAGAGGCTTCTTATTGTTGAACATTTTGGAAATGATACACCTTTTGTTTGTGTCCCATGAAAATCTTATTTTTGTCCTATTTCCTGGGGGAGTAATACATCCTACCACTGTTCTTTATTTTAGGGTCAAATCAAGTACACATTTGGCACTATTCAGGGATTTAGGGGGGCTGCATCACTCCTGGAACAACTTCTTCACTGTTTCTTAGTCCGCTCAGCTTTGGACTGCAGCTTTTTTAGCTAATCAAGAGGGAGAGCCATCCATGATCCCTTGCCATCTCTCCCCCCCCCCCTCACCCTAGAGGTCAAGGCTGATTTCCTGTTATTCTGGCCCTCTGTGCTAATATCTGTTGCTCAATATCTGCATCCATAAAGTTATTTCACTCTTGTTCTGCTGTGACAGGGTCAACGGCCCATGACTGTCGCCCAAGCAGTCTTGGTATAAATCACACTGACTGCGTAAGGCTGTGTGCGTGAGTGTGCGTACACGCATGCGACACTGGTCTCGTTTTTTACAAGTCACCATAGGATGTGAAGAACATTCATTTTGCCCTCTTGACCCCGGAAATGCCAATGGCCTCGCTAAGCGGTTTGCTGGTAAATGAGGTATAGAACAACCATTCCATTCCCTGTCCTCTCCATACTTATATCAGTCCCCCCCCCCCCCCCCCCCCCCCCCACCCTCGCCCACCCCCCCCCCCCCCCCCCGTTTCCCATTCCATGAGAAGACATGTTTATGGATGTTGATGATTTTCATTTAGATGTTAGGTATGAGGGGGAGATGTGAGTGGAAAACCATTAGGGAGCATTAGGGAGGACAGGAAATGGCCTAATTTCACGAAAAGTGCTTATAATCACATTTGACCTTAAACTTTGCGTTAATTCTTGATGCAAATTCCATTAAATAGGTATCAATGAATGTGTCTGCCTGAATAGACTGCTGCCAATTACCATAATAACAACACTATATGGCCAAATGAACAGACTTAATGTGTATTAAACACATTTAACTGGAAACATTATCATAGCAAACTGATCGAATGCTTATAAAATGAAGACCAACGAGTGTGCAGCCAAAATCGATGATGGCCAATTTGCTGATAGCGCAGCAGCCTTTGGAGAAAAAGCACATTTTGTTGGAATGTGCCAATATATGGGAGCGATGAATAAACTTACAATATGATACACTTTAAAATACCATCAGCATTCCCCTGGTTTGTCTGCAGCACCTGGAGCCATAACTAACAAGAATATAGAATAAACGTTTGCAGGACAACAAAACCTCCCATCTAGTAGCTTCCCATGTACAGGGCCTCACTGCTCTCTGCTCCCTAACCTCCAGGGTATTCCAGAAAAAGATAGGAGACTAGTTCACAAATTACCGGCATCCGTTTCCCATGTCTTCAATTGTGCATAGTACCATTAAGACAGCACCACTACTGTGACCATTTTGGGACATCTCAGGATTAGCTTGACATTCACTTTTGTCTGTTTGCAACAGTCTGAAGGCTGACTTTGCTAAGTTTAGCTCAACAAGCTGCGTTGCGTCAGGCTGCTGTACGTTGTCAGTTTCAGTTGTACTTTATCAGTTTTAACTTTAGTCTGGCAGCTTTAGCTGTAGGTAAGCCAGTTCGAGTTAACGTTGTGCTTCAGACATATATGTTGTGTGAAGTGTGAACTGTGCACAGTATAGAATCTGAAGTGCAGCTGAGTCTCACGCCGGGTTCACACTGAATGTAGAAATAGTTTCGGCATCTGGTCTAATTTCTATGCGTTCCTCGAGCTAATCTGGGAAGAAAGCACTGATAAACTACTATATTTATCAGAAAATAGCCAGTGAAACTGCGGTTTGTGATTGTGGTTTTTAACTGACATATACATTTCACATACTTGTCAGTTGTGTCAAACCAGAGAGCGAGCGGCATGAGTAGGCACACATACGCGTACAAGCAGACAGACAGAGTGACAGAGTGAGTGAGTGAGAGATTCGCTCTATAGAAAATAACAGAGGAGCAGAAACGCTTGTTGACTGGTGTGGAGAAATGCGCTTCTGGTGTGAACAGCCGGGCTCCTGCTTGTGCGACAATTGACTTGGCACGGTGCTCCAGCGTCCATTGTGAAGCCGCTGTTATGGATGAGGAGTAAAACCCCACAAAGTAGAGCTTGCACAGATACAATCGAGTCCAGTCGAGAGCCGAGTCTGACACTTTGAACTTGACATGGCCGTAACATTTGATCAACTAGAAAGATTTATAGATTGCAGCTATCCTGCAGCTAGCCTGACCAACAACACCACGTGTGCATTAAAGTGTTATCGCCATTGTCTCAAGACATAAATTAAAACACCCTGTAAAAAGATAATTAATTCAAAATGCCAACCTGAACCTCCTAAATCC
Organism: Anarrhichthys ocellatus; assembly: GCF_004355925.1. NCBI lineage: Eukaryota > Metazoa > Chordata > Actinopteri > Perciformes > Anarhichadidae > Anarrhichthys > Anarrhichthys ocellatus. The sequence continues at coordinate 4,710,237 of NW_022280053.1, forward strand.
AGTTTCACTTTCTACGTAATTACACAGAGCTCAACATAGCTGCACTGAGGCCGGTGGCTGTGCTATGGGCGCTCCAGGAGACTTTGAGGTGACTTATCTTAGTTTTTCTTCATCTTATTCTGCCTTTTCTCAGAAGTGTTTGAACACGAACGCTTTAAGTCCCTAACAGTAACTGTCATGACATGCTAATGGCGGCACATACACCGCTTTGCTAGTATGCAAAACTGCTTTAAAACACTTTTGAGGAACACAATGACTCACTGACATAGCAATCATTAGAAAATTTGCTACAAACGTTAAGTAGCATTCTTGAATGCTAAAAAGAACATGTATATTTCAAAGTTGAGTGGACCAAATTACATTGTATTGTTATAACTGCTCTTGGAAATATGTTGTCATAATGTGGGCGGTCATCGAGGCATTAGCGAGGCCAAAAGGGCATTGCAGGGTATGTGAGCAGTGCACTCACGGCTCCAGCCCTCAAACATTACATTATGCTGACAGCCATAATACAACTTTAGGGTAGCATTCACCACATTGTTGCACACTATGTTAACATTATGTTGATTTGAAAAAAAATCAATCTGTTTCAACCCATCCAACCAAACTGGAAATGGGTTTTCTCTTACTGTGAGAGGAGAGAAAGTGGAGAGACACAAGTAGAAAAAGCTAGAGTGGCAACGAGTGGAGTGGCAAATTGTAAATGGACTTGCATTTGTGATGACAGAATAACCTTAAGAGAGGAGATGCAATTGTTGTCGCTCCACTTATTTACATGAACACTATTTCACCATACAAGCAACTTGTATATGACAAAGTATGACAAACATAATTGAGAGGTCATACTGCATTTCTTGGAAATGGCACACTGTGGCGCCTGATTTAACTTCTGCACAAAAAAATGAAAAAGCGTTTTTTTTTCATTTTTCCCTGGGACTGTATATCTAGATTATAATTTCTGTTCAGTATCATCTAAAATTGACCTTATCTTAATTTAGAAATAATAGAACTATGGTAATAGAGGTAACGACCAGAGGAAAGTCTCTTCTTGAAAAGAAAAATCAAATGTCTTTTGACATTTGATTTAATGGATTCAGATAAATGGTTTATCTGATAAACTAGCAGATTTTTGCTGAGATTTTTTGAGGTTATGTTTGGTGGAAATGGTGGACATGGCTCGTTGTTAGTGCTACCGCCAGTGTTGTTTCTGTTCACTAGCTACTTCTGCCTGTAAATTAAAGCTCTGCCTGCCTGTGTGTAACACTGTTGCATCAACTTTGAGCAGCCGTGCTGTGCCGACATTGCAGAGTACTGACAGGCAGAGGCGAGGTCTTGAATTTTTATCACAAATAAATGTTGATTTAGATTCAAGGGATTGAGTACCTGCGGCCCAATAACAAGCCGGCTTTTCACTTACCTCGGGCAAGCAAGCAGACAGACTTGATTTCATGCCCTGTCTATTATGCCATCCATGATTGTAAGTCACTGTGTAAAAGAGCACCAGCTACTTGAGAGTTTAGATGGACTAATAGTACTTGAGGCTACAGTGCACTGCTCGGGGGGGAGTGTTACCCTGACGGCAGACAACGTCAAGACGAACTGTCTCCCTTGGTCCCTCGGGGTAGGGTAAACTGTTTGTGTCCAGGGTCGGTTGTGACGGGGAAGGGGGAGGGAGGGGTCAGCGGTCCTATCAGAGTTTGTCGGAGAGGGAAAGGAGAGCTTCAAGGCCACACACACACACACACCTATTGTCCCGGCGTTTCCGCAACTGCTGATCGAGGCCTGACCATCCACAGGAAGGTAAACAACCCCTTATCAGTGCTCTGCAGGGGCCTGTACTGTCCCCTGGCCTCTCAAACCTGCATACTACACATTACACACTCCATACCACACACACGCTTCCTGACCATCTCATCTCCCTCATAAGTCCTGAAATTCAACCCCAAAAATTTGCTGATTAGTCTCGTCAGTATAATGGCAAAATACTTTCTGTGTGTGCCAAGTCCCTGCGTCCAATGTTTGCTGGAGGATGTGATAGCGGGTCTGGAGACAGCCTGTCTTCACACTAGCTCTGTTTACACCTCCGGGAGCCATTCGTCCGTTGTCTCATCGTTGTCGGAAGCCAGCGGAACAACAAGTCCAACAGTGGCGTATGGAAGGTCTATGGCTCACTTCCTCCGTTGTTCACTCACTCACTCAGAGCACTGTCTGCGGCCAGTAATTAGGCATTCCTTATTCTTTGATGCAGATGAATCTGATGGTCTGGATTGTGGTTATTCTAAGCATGCAGCAGCTGCGGCCATTAAATATATGCCATCATTTTTATGTTGATTTTCCAATACACTCTCAGGTGATCTGTTATATTCCAGACACCATCAGTTACTGGGAAGAGCACGTCGTTTCCATTCACTTATATAGTTATCCCCCCCATACACTGAAAGAGCACTAGCAAAACACAATTAATCATCCAAGTGTTAATTGGTGGATAGACAGACTAATTTAGCAAGTTTCATGCTAACTGCGTGCAACCAGAACAGATTGAAGCTTTGGAGATGCATTGCACAGTGGTTGCCCCCAATCATTCAAGATTGATGTAGCTTTGCACAACATATGCTTCGTGGAGAACCAACAGAGATTAGCTCGTTATTCTTGACTGATTTTTGCCAGAAAATATTAATGCTTTCCGATACGAGGGTGGCATCGTAATGAAGGCTCTGTTATTTTTTATACATATTAAAAGTGAGGGAAGTTAAAAGTACAATAAATGCATCCCAGGGTAAACAATAACCAAATATTGTTTTCTGATGTTAAAGTCTGTTAACATCAGAGAAGCCCATTTATTTTGTATTTTTTATATTTTGGTCACACAAATGCTATCGGGCCTCAAACAACATAAAGGTTTTGAATTATCTAAGTGAGCTCTGAGACCGCTTCAAATTTATGATATCATTTTCACTATATAACTAATGGAAGTGTCTGAACTGGTGAGAGTTGTTAAATAAGTGTAACTTTATTCCCTCCAGCGTCTGTGAAAATATTAAGTATCCAGAGTTTGACTGTAAGATTTGTTGTAGTTATAGTATATGAGCAGATTAAAATAATCTGTCAGATGTCTCGAGCCTTTTGCTTTGAGTCACATAGTCTGCTTTCTAACATATTGCAGAAATATGAGCAAATGTCCAAATCCAGTGAGGATTCTCCCATCCCAGCACACACACACACACACACACACACACAAGCTCTCTAAATACAGATTGACCGGTGTGGCACCTGAATCAACAGGAAAACGACCCACCCAGTGCTTGAATCAAGAGGTTATACAACACACTGGACAGTGCTGACCACTTTAGGGTTTGCGGAAATATAGTATACTTTCTAACGAAAAAATGCCATGTACTTAGTTCAACAAAATTGGATGAGCATGCTCTAAAATGCTATTTTGGGGTTTTGTCAGAATTTCCTTTCGGCCAAAAGAAAAGGTTAAAAACAAAGGCCCTTCATTCGTGCTAAAACATGACATGAAGCATTTGAGCTGACATTTGAGCCGAGAACATTTTGTTCATAGCTATTCAGGAAGCGATTAAGGGGCTGATTCTGCCCAGCATAACAGTACCCTCATTAATGAAAGTCACTGGTGAATAAAGTTTGAAAGAAATGAAGACATATGATGTAAAATGCTAACCCCCCCCCCGCCCCCGACATCGGAAGCCTTCCGAACTTTGACTGTTAGTGAGAGGTGAGACAGCTGAGCCTTTTCTATCCAGGTACATGTCCTGCGTTTCTGCAGACCCCAGGACTGAGCATGGGTAGACAGACCTAGAGATAAGAGTACATTATGCCATGCCTTATCTGGACAGACCGCAGGCATGTCGATATGAACAAGTGGTCGCCATGCTGACGAGGCGTTTATCTCGCCCGCCACTAATGAGCCATTCAGTGCTCATGCAACTGCATGAGGAAAAGCGTCGGGCCAGGGGGCGCAAGACCTAGCAGTCACACAGTAACACAGCAAAAAGCCTTAAAGAGCTATACTGATGAGCATAGATTTCTAAAATCCTCATTCATACTAAACTCTTTCCGTTACTTAAATTATTTAAAAGCAGGCATGACTATTAAAGCAATGCTGGAGCGCCATTTAGAATAAGAGGGATCCAGTCCTGTAACAGAAAGTGGCGGTTAAGACCAGACACTATCAGCTTTTTATAACAATAATAATTAATATGTATAATAAATAATATTCAAAATGTGTATAGTATAATAATAATGAACAAGCAGGGTTAATTATTCTTATCTGATTTTCACCTTTTTCTATTATTCAAAACACATACTGAAGAATTTCTGGGTTTTCCGACCAAATCTAAAGACAATTTAAATCAAAAAGAGTATAATGTATCATCCATATTGTCACTATTACATGAAATGCCATTTAATTGTGTTTAGTTGTTTTTTTTTAATCCCACAAATAGCATTACTTATATGCCACATTGCATGCTAGAGCCATCTTGAGTAACAGTCAAGTGTTAGCTGGTGAAAGTCCTGCGGGAACAAACAGCAAAGAGGAACATAGCGTTAGTGAGGCTCTCCTTCACTGCATTTTCAAACAGAGGAACTCCCGGCAGTCAGAAATGGATTGTTATTTGGGAGGGGCATAACATTCGAGGAGATTGAAATCGGTCTAGAGGCAGCGACAAGTGGTCGCGTCTCCCTGCCACCCAGTCTGACGGCAGGCAGAGCTGGCTCACTGCAGTAAAACGGGGGAAGTGGACTGTTTTGACTTTCAACGCCATATTTAACATGGCTTTTTTTCCTTTTTTCTTTAAGCCTATTTCAGTATTGCCTGCCTGCCTTCTGAGGAACTTTGGTCATCATTTTTTTTAACACATGCGTTGTTTGTTTCGTATTTTTCAACATATTTTGTTGAACAACTTAGTCTTTTATCCTCACTTTTTCTAACTTATCATTTAACTGGGTCTCCATATCTCCCGGTCTTTATCTCCGTCTTGTCCTTTTTTCCTATCTGTGTTTTTTTTTAATCCCCTAGCTACTTACTTCTCTTTCCCCACATCTTTCCTCTGAACCACTTATCTGCTCTTTGACAGTCACAGAAATTTGACCCCCCCACTCCCTTACTGTCTCCATGAATCAGTCTTTATGAATTCTGTTATCTCTGTCTGTCTGTCTGTCTGTCTCGCTCTCTTTCCCTCTTTATGATTCATTTTCAGACGGCCCTCCCTTCTTCTCCAGCGGCTCGCTAATCACTTTTGTGCTTTTCCTTTAGCCCGTGGAGGGAGACTCTGGGGTAGGCAGAAATGTAGCAGGAGGTCTGGTAGTTAACATCATGATGCCTGGCTCCCGCTGGGAAAGTTGTTGCAGAAAGGGGCATGTTCAACACTACTTCCCTACCAGGAAACGCTGGGCACACAGTGGATAAAATCACAAAATGCAAAGACTTCAGTCAGACGCATAGATAATTGTTTGTGTCCGACTGCTACAGGCAGCTTAAGTGGTAGCAGTTATTGTGCTTGCAATTCTGAAATAGCCCGGAAATATGAAATTGAAAAACGTCTTATATAACTAACTCCCATTTAATAAGCAGCTAGGTCCAGACAGAATCTCAAAACTTTCACTTAAATAATGTGCAATATGTACGGTAAGATATGACCAGAATTTTTTGTCTAAAACATAAAAAAAAAGAAAACGAATGTGAAGTGGTAACAGTATTTACATTATGTTGAAGATGGCTATTGTGTTGCAGTTATCTACTGAAATGAGCGCACAGACCAGCTAGCCCCGGCCCGTCCAGTCTTGTAATACCACTTGTACCTCTAGAGGCAGTAGTGAGTCACTGTAGTGTTGTGTCTGTCTTCAGTCCACCATGAGAAGATGGAGAAATAGAGCGTTTTTTTGTTTTTGGAGCGACATTGGAGCTTGCACCATAAAACCAACTAGAAGTCGGAATATCTCGGCCTGTGCTATCTTTTTTAATCTATCCCCCAACTTTATGCATGACAAATACTAAATGTCAGCAGTAACCCTCCGAGAGATGTGTAAAAATGATGTGCTTTGTCCTGTCTGAGGCAGATGTTATCACATCCATAGTGAAAGGTGGCAAATGAAATACATTCTTTAAACAACACAATTGCAAGAGAGTGTTGCAACAGACTGAAAGAAAGAAAGATTAACAAAAGACTGATGTCCAAACTAAAAATTGAAAGAGGCACAGATAGGAGCCTGGAAGAAAAGGTAAGCCGTTAGCATGTTTTATCATAAAGCAAGGACAAAACATGGAGGGAGAATTAATTCCACTATTTCAAAGGCCTCGCCACCTGTATGATCTTGCCACAAACAAATACCACAGTTAAATGACTAAAGGGATTTAGACGAATTGTGGCACCATAAGCACTCAGAGATAAACCTGTAGGCTGGACCATGTAGGAACTTCAAAACAAACAGATACATTTTTAACACAATTAACCTCACAGGGGAGGCAGTGTAATGAAACTAAGACTGCTGTGCTGTTGTCTGTTTTATTGGCGCCTGACAGAGGCCTGTCCAGAGATTATGGATGCGCTGTAGACAAGAAAGAGACTGATCTCTTTCTTGTGACTGATCCCAGCACATCAGGGATTTTAATAATCAAGGTGTAAGGTGAAAGCAAGGATGAGCTTCTCTAGGTTTAAAAGAAATAGGCAGTGGGCGATTTTATAAATAATCCAGAGCTGATGAAAAACAGGATCTCATGTCAAATTCCAGGGTAGAAGTAAGAGCTGTGTCTGGGTTCTTTTGCCTGCGGTTTTAGATAGGCAGACAGAAAATGAGTGTTGGGACTTAAGAAGTTGATCTGGTGGACTTAATCACAAAACCGCAGTTTTACTCCGATAATCGCTGGAGAAGGCTGTGAATCATCCAGCAATTTCCATCAACTACAGTCTTTACATTTTGCAAAATTGGTCAGATTATCTAGATACTTTATCTCGGGCTGCTGCAACAGTACTGATACGTCCACTGGCTGATATTAGAACAACTTAACAATGTACCCCAGAACATTTCAAATTAAGCAAAAAGTCTATAACCATGGAAGTAGTCTATTAAAGAAAAACTATTGCCAAGCGATCTGATGGTGTTTAAACTGCACAACACCAATTCCCTCATTAATCGACCAGTCATGATACTGCATCTCTCCAAAAAATAAATAAATGCATGACAGCAGAAGACAGGGCAGCGGGCTCAAGGTTCCAGTTCCAGGAAATGAAGCGGATAAGTATATACAAGTCTCAGACTTGGTCCCTTGGCAAGGTATTTATTTATATAAATATACACATACATGTTATGTACCTAGGATATTAACAGATAAAGTAGACAAGTGTTCAGGTTTCTTAAATTGTGAGCGCAGTAGCTGCTGTACATTCAAAGCGTGCCTCAGACATCACAAAAGGATTTAATAAGCCTGATATCAAGGAGCTGACAGGAGAAACAAAGCTAAAGCTCAAGTAAGACTCCATACCATTGCCTGCAACTGGCCAAGAGAGACGTGGGATTTGTTGCAGGCTGCAGGCTATTTTTGATTTACTTTTTCTGTTTACTTCTTCTTTTAAAAGAAAAAAAAAACTTTCACATCGCGTCTGCTCCCACACTGATTCGCAACTGGCGAGGATGCTGTTAAACAAACAAACCTCAAATCTCAGTGAGTTTTCACAGCACCTCACTCAGTCTGGGAGCGTGCAAATTTCATTTTGTATGGAGTATACTCTTGGCCGTAATGAGTCACACCTGATGTTTGTGCCTTATTTGTTCAACAACAACAATAGTACTAAGCCCAGGAGACAATGTCAGAGAAAATTACAAATTAATGTGACAACACTGAACTATATAATGACAAATACACAATGCCTGAGATAGAGGAATGTATACATGTCACAGCAATGTTTTGATTAATGCATCAACATTCAGTGCACAGGGTCAGAGGACACTGCTGTCTGAGAACAGTGTCTGGGTCTTCTTCTAAAGATGGTGTTGCCGGAAAGAAATTAAGAGAAGAAGAAGGAAAGGAAAAATCCTTGGAACCTCTTTCAAGAAATAAAGAAAATGATTTCAGGTCTATTTTGTCGCAGGCAATTAAGGCTAAACTGAACATCTCCTTGAAGACTCCACCAGCAGACAGTGAGACTGATCCCCTGCGGTGGAAGCTTCATGAGGTCAACTCTCCGCAGGTCTGCCAGTTGGCCATAAGTATACCTCTGTATCCCTGCCATTAGCACCCCATGCTGAGGGGGTGTTTTAACACTTGTGGCTATATTGTGATTTGACATACAGTAGGTCAGCACTGAAGACAGATTTAGTGGACAGGCATGTTTTTTCTGGCACATGATCATAACAGTGATGTATGCCTGCCAGGGCCAATTTAAAAGTAAGTTGGAAATGCCAGTTTATTATTTTAGTATAGAGAGACAGGGTGTGAAAAAGGTTATTTGGCACTGAAGTGTTTGTGCCAGCTTGGAAAATGAATGCGGACAACCTTATTTTGCTGACAGTCTGTGAGAACTACTACATAACAGCAGTGTGCATTATGCTTTCTTTTATGGCATTTAGAGTGTGAGGGGATTTTCTTTCTATACATTCTCTTACCAAAATAAAAAAAAAGCTGCTGAGAACAGAGAGTGTACATCTTTATTACTTTTATCATAATTGTCACTCAGATACACTCAGATAGTGGTACAGTTTGTCTAAAACTATATAGCATAAGATTTATAGGGTTGAAAAGACCAGTTAATCTCGAATATCTACCTAAAATTATATAAAAGTTTTGACTAAAAACTTTATATACCATACATTACATCTATGTATTGAAGATATTTGCACAACAAGGTAGTAATAAAATACATTAATTAGCATTGTTTTATTTATTGAATCCATGTGACCACAGATGCCAGATTACTGCAGGGAAGTGAGACCCAAACACCCCGAGGCTGCAGTGCAGAGCACTGTTAACAGTGTGAGGCTGGATTATGGCCTGAGGGCACAGGGATAGTTTCAGATCTCTTTGCCACCTTATAGGGATTACAGGTTTGAATTCGATATGGATAGCCACAGACAACCCGTGGAGGGAGTGCTAGAGGGGGCCAGCAGAGGAGGATCATATGAAACGTGTAAGCTCCCCACACGTTTCCTTGTGCCTTGTGCCCGGGCCGTCTTTCAATAACATATTCTCCATCACTAAAACCTGAACAACTACACAAACAATTGCTCCCCAAGATGAATCAGAGGTTCAATAGTCTGAGTATCATCGGATTTATTTCCCTACTCTATCAAAAATATTGTGCACTATATAATCTCTGAGCTGTTGTAAGGATAAACCATCATTCAAGCCAAAAGACTTCACAACAACTATTTTGCACATAACCTCTCTCTACAGATCGGTAGTAAAATCCTGATTTATCGTGCAAGTTAAAACAAGAAGAAGAAGAAAAAAGAGCGAAATAATAGTCTTCAGTATGAAATTATGGAAGAACAGAAGATGGGACAAGATTAATATCTCCCTTTGAACTTTGGGTCGACAGAAATATGCCCTGGGGGCTCAATAGCCACTAAACCCATGCGGCCTGTGGTTTGTTGTCTGAGGTTATACCCTTTTCAATAAATGCACGTTTTATAACCCAGCGACATAAGATCTAAATGCTGAAAACGCTGAACATCAGCTGGTAGACTTACCAGAGGCTGCAGCCGTGATGCACAGAAGAAGTGCAAACCGCGCCACGTGACCTTCCATCTCTGTTAAGTTTACGTTCGAGGTGCCGGTAGAAGCGGAGTCTGGGTCTCTGGGGTGTGAAGCTTCTCGGGCAGAGGCTGGAGAGTCCTCGTCTAGTGGCAGAGCAGCAGTGACTGTGACGGCGGAAGAGCAGACAACTCCAGTCTTTAAGGCAAAAAAAAAAAAAAAAGAAAAGAGGCCGGAATTCAATGAGGAGATATGATGGTTGACAAGGATGTGACCAGCTGCCAATCTTATGTCACTTTCTTACTCAGCATACAATGTCAAAACAAGTAGTGTAAGCACATCTATCTCCTGTTATCCAACACACATATATCCCATATCAGCCACACATGTGGGCAAAAGTATTGTACATGAATATAAAAAGTGCAGTTTTATCATCAATAACCATATTTTATTAGCGTCATGCAACAAAGTAATTGAGAGCACCCAGGGCATCGGTCACTTAAACAACCTATTCAACACTGACAGCGGAGGAGTTGCTTAAATGTTTGAAATTCCTCCAGTGAGATGACAGGATTTTCCTCCTGAGACAATCCCGCAATAATTATGTTTCGCCTTCCTGGCGCACAATGAGGGTCTGAACCCAAGGGTTATCTGGTGGTCACTAAGTTCTGGCCCACTGTTGCAGGAAGCACTACGGCATCGCTTTCTTTAAATAATATCACAATGCCGACATCAGATAAGGAGGAGACTGCTCTTGTTATATGATTCATATAGAGGGAAAGGAAGAGCCTGTGTAAACTGTTGATGCACTTCCAAAGGAAAACAGTCACGTTATTTCCCCGCGCACCTCTTACTGCAGGAGAAAACTGTCTTAATCACTAAAAGTGTACTTTAAAAAAAATCCATAAATAGGCTGAACTGGTGAAACAAAAACAAAAAAAGAGTCCACCAATAAACACTTGTAAACTGCTAAGGATGGACTTAATGAGGCAAAACAGTGATATGAAAGTAGATCCCTTATACGAGTATCGACATTTTGGCCATAACTCCTTGTTTACACAAATCTAATACTAAGCACTTATATATATGTTATTTGATCGGCCAATCATCGCAAAGCAGACATAACACGGACTGGTCGAGGATTAAGGACAGAGCATGGCTGCTTTACTGCCCCCTAGGCTACCACGGAAATAAAATGGACCACACACATCCCTGTGGAAATACGGCAGACTTAAAACAAAAGTCACGAACCTCCAAACTTACTTTTCAGGTTAGGGTGGCTTTCTTGAATAAAGTAAGGCTTTGTAATCCACGGGCGAGGATGTGGCCGATGTAACGATGTCAGGACTTTCCAAACTTTTGAGCTGCCTGGGCGGTGCAGATCTACTTTTGTACCCCTCCCACCGGCCTTTTTTTCTTTTTCTATTTCCGAGCAACATTAGTGCTGCTGCCCCTGTCATAGCATTGTCATATCTGGACAACACAGAATATATTAAACATGGGTCTGAATCTCAAAGTTATTATTGTGATTTTGTAGCATTGCATTTTATTAATAGCCTAGGTTCCTTTGTTCTTCAGCTACAGTCTTTATTTAGATAGGCTATAGTTTCCTTTCACAAATAAAAAACAGTCAACATTAATTTACACTTAACAAAATTAAACACCTCTTTGTGTCCTATTGGGCAACACACAAAGTGCTGCCTTAATATCAATCTCAAAGAGGGGCACCTATAAACAGTTGCCTTATTGTAGGTGTCTTTTTGACTCACACTTCCCAGAGAGCCCAACAGTGTTCCCCGCTTGTGATTTTTCCCTGTATGTCGCCACAGACACCCAGTTTGTAATACTGTAAATGCAAAATGTCTTTCATCGGTGGGCCATAGGCTCAATGCCTGTTGTGTTACCTCATTCTGCCATATATAGGGACTTTACAGACACTTAAATAATAATCTTTGAGGTTATTACTTTAAATTGGGCTAAATTTGAAATTCAGAGTATATCTCCACACAGCTCTCAACATTGCAACGGCTGAGCTGGTGGCTTGCAGTTATCGGTGTTAACAGTGCAAACAATGACAGCAGTGCCGACAGAGGTAACATTGTTTACCTGCAGGGGTGATCGATGGCCGACTGTTTCTCCGTGGAAGCATAATGCCCCCACGGAGAAATTAGTCGGTCAGGGGGCAATGTCAGCTGAGAGCGACTTCTAGCTGTAGTGCTTTTCCAAATCAGCGGCGTACTGACAGCCATCTAGACAACACACCGACGATGGAGTACCTCATACAACCCCGCTTTAAGAGATCCCAACTGTCCCTTTAAAGCCAAAATTGAGCTACAGTATGATGATAATGATGACAGATGAAATTAATATTCTTTCTGACTTTCACTGAATACATTCTTACGTGACAAATTGTTTGTTGGTCCAAAGTGGACCAACATTAGGATTGTTAGGGTGGATACAGTTTGACCACAAAGGATATGGATTTTTAAGAAACACTTCATGAGTCATAACATTTCAATTTGGTATCAAACTGTTTCCAACAGAACATAAGTCACTATTAGTAATATCCTAACATTGTTGTCACATATGTTTTTGTTATATTCCTTTTACCTGTAGTGAGAGGAAATGCCCAAATCTGACCTGTAAAGTGCAATACTGTAGTGGCCAGGCTAGATGGTTAGCACAAAAACAGCTAAAAAAATACAATAAAAAAGCAATACAGTAAGAGAGATGTTCTCACGGATACAAATACCTTTCACACTCACACAGGTGTTTTCAGTTATTCTGATTAGACCTCTCCCTCGGTTGAAGTTGTGTGGAGAGGAGGCCCAATCACCCCGAATAAGTGAAATCACCATGTGTGGGTGCACCGTGGGTGTGTTGAGATTAGTGTATTTACTTTGACCTCACTAGATGTAAATGGTATGTGTACTGAACAATCTGCCTAACAACCCTTCCTTGGGAGTACTAGGAGATTTAAAAATCTAAGTTAGAATTTTTGTTTCATATCATAATGTTGTATCCATATATTACAACAAATATTTTGATCTATACTATTGGTTGATTTATCCTGATAAAAAATGAGAACATGCAAAAAATGTCCTTTGAAGGAACAGCATTTTATATGCAGTACCACGCACCACTAGTACTTTGTGAGGAAAATTGAGTGGAACAAAGAGTAGACATAACATCCTTTCTGCACTGAACAGACTCCGAGGAGTCATCATCCCGTAAAATCAACTCTCCACACAAAGTCTATTGGCAGAAACAAGGAGTAAGAGAGAAGAAAAACAAACGTATGGACTACACTTCAACAATGCCACAAAAGCATTTAGAATAACAACAAAAGTGCTGCAGCAAAGCAAATTTATCAAACAGCAACTCTGCCCCCCCCCCCTCTCTCTCTCTCTCTCTCTCTCTCTCTCTCTCTTTCTCTCTCTCTAATTTTGCTCCACGTGTGTGTGTGTCATGTGTTGCACTTATTAACAGCAACGCTGGCACCAAGCTGTCTCTCCATCAACTTCCATTCTATATTCAGTAAAAAAAAGTTGAAAGGAGTGTTTGAAGTCTCCTTTACTATGTATGAAACAGGAACCAAGTGCAGCTGCAGGACAAAACAAAAACAGCGTGTTACAGAATCAGTGAAGTACGGTAAATCACGAAGGTGCAAAGTAATGTAAAGCGTTGTCACAACAAGTGTCATGGCTCTAATTCAAACTCTTTATTGGCATCGTCAACCAGGACACCTAATGAACAAATCTAGTGGGTTTTTTTGTAGCAGATATTTAAGAAGGTCGCCAGTGTAATAACACCCACTTTAATTAAGCACTAAACTGCTCAATTTTAGCAAACAATTCACATGTACAGGATACTGTAAAGAAGAATACACCTGCCACCATCATTTGAAATTGATCTCAATGGGCACTCGAACTGTAGACACTCAACAGGCCTAATCTAGTTAATCCATGATTGCACATCATGAGTGCTTAACGACTAATTGGACTAATTTACATGTAAGAGTGCTCCAATCCCATGGTGCATTGCAACAGTTGCACTGTACATAGAGTTTCCTGAGACTACTTGACATTCTTCTTATTGACTCTGTGAACTTGCCTTGACCTCATTCCTCTTGGCAGCACGAACAAAGAAATGCACACGGGATACGACACCAAGTAGAGACACATTTGTACTCCGTGTTACTGAAATGATTGCAATCCTCTAACAGTTGACTTGACGTGTATTAAGTTGCTGAGGCATTATGTCACGGCTGGCATTCATTCATGGTATTCAAGGTACTTCATCACATCTGAGGCTAACACTTCTACAGTAGCACTCTCTTTCACTGGCTTCCCTTTTTTATTGGAGCCTCCCCTCGACTCTCCACCCCCACCCATGAGTAGTGTTTCAATAACAGGAAACAATCGGCCATCGTCTTTCATCGCAGGTTGACGTTGGTTCCCGCACGGTGCCACTGGGTCTCTGTGGTGCCTGCCAGCCCTCTGCAGTCTATAGCAGAGGGAGGGGGGGGGGAGAGAATAAAGTGTGTGTGCCAGTTTACTTGTTTACTTATCGTCCTCCAAGGGGGGGTGATCTGACGCATTCACTTGCAGCGGTAATATCCGAGACTGAACCTGGATGAACAGAGGCCTGTCAGCCGTTACAAAGTAACTTACACTTACATTTTCACAAGGCAGCTAATTGACAGGGCCTGAGAAACATCCCATCTTTGCATAAAAATAAAAGCAGCTAGCATTCTGTTAAGTGGCCGATCCTGGTTCAGTTTACATTGGAGCCACAAGGCTGCATGTAATTGTCTGTGACAGTCTGAAAAGGGATTATTTTCTCAGCAAGACAGCCATGTTTCAAGCTATGAATGTCCCCGTATCACCCTCGGATGAATAACTCACTGGTAGCCCAGATGATTCCCACGAGATACTGCGTAACCAGGTTACATTTAGCCTACCAGCCTTTCTTACTCACAGAGATGTAAATTTATTTAATTGTATTTACATTTTGGCACACTCCTTTTACAGCCGAAACAAAAGCATCATGTATGCATGCATATATGTTGTGTAACCGTACAACATGTTTGGTTGTTTTTAGCTGCTTCGTGCCACAATAATTATGTCAGACTTTGCAGCTACATGTACGTAAGTGCACACAATTCTATATATTCCATATTTTTTAGGTTGATCTTATCTGCCTTGGAATGCCTCTCACAGAAGGTTACGTTTGCAAATTTGATTATTAAACGTATTTCAAAGATTTAACCATTAACTCCGAAGGTAGATGAAACATAAATTATTTAGTTGACGCCTATCTACTTGTGATGAATAAAAAAAAGTTGATTAAATGTGGGCTTTTTTTAACCATATGGGTCCCATCATTTAGACATCTGGTTGCTTTTTCCTTGACAAAAAGTGAATGCATTGATCATCTGCTATTTTTGAAAGATCTAAACATTTTAATATTCTCCCGATCCTTTATTGGTCCTATATTATTCCTTTGCATTGCTTTATTTTGATTTAATGAGATGAGTATTCAATTTGAGATGAGAATGTTATACCAAATTTTAAATGGTGTAGCCCAGGGCTGTCTGCCTTAACTAATCGTACACATAGGAGCTGTAAGTGAGTTGTCTTGTGTCTTGAATGCTCTAATGTTCTGTATTTGGCGGTTCAAGGGATCGTCTTCAAAACTAAATGCAGTATAAGTTAGCATAGGTTGTAATACCTGAATTGCGGGACTTAGTTAAGTCCACACACAGTGGCACGTCGACTCATTGTTTTCCTCTCACCCCCACATTCGCAGACATGTGTCTCTTTCTTTTTCTCTCTGCTACGTGACCGCCATCTCCTTTCTTCCCCCTTTGTTTTGTACCTTTATTAGGTAAAAGCTGCATTCCTAGCATTCAAGCAGCATCCTCGATCGCTTTATGAAAGTGCTCACAGACGCCTTTTCTTGATTGACTTTCCGATGGACACATCCTGTCCCCCTTCAGAAGCCGTCTTCCTCTTCCTCATCCCCACAGCGCAGCCATGATCAGAGCTCTCCTTTGGGGATACACCGGATACCTGTTGCAGTGTTTGCTTGGCCAGCTGGAAGTGTGTGTGTGTGTGTGTGTGTGTGCATGTCTGTGCCTGTGTGTGTGTGTGAGGAAGGTGATAGGTAAAGGAAGACATGTTGGTCATCATGGGCTCAAAGGAAAAGTTATAATAACAGGAGTGAACTGTGGATGTAGCAGCGTGTCCGGCATCCTGTTGTGTCTACATTCTGCAGCACCTTGACCATGTTGTCTAAATAGCAATGCTTTTCTCCTTTTCAGCCATGATGTCTGTTTGTGTACATGTTTGTCCAGGATTACTCACACTTTCAGTCTGCCTACAGTCAACCAGTGCAGAAATATAGATTGCATGTCATTGGAAATTCCATCTTTTACAAACACGGTTGCAGCTAATAAACTAATTCAAATATCATTGCTTTCCCATATACTTTAATTTTATTTTTTCTTCTTTTTCACATATACCACTTTATACACCAGCATGTTACATGTGTGCATCTTGATGGGAAAAAAATATAGATTTCTGTGCTTTAAATATAGTTATAAATGGATTAATAGAAAATAATGTATGATGTCAATGGTGGTTGAGAAAAGTAATTTGACAGTTCTGTGAATGTACATGTATACAGTTTGCCCACAGTGGGTGATCTCTGCTATTGTTGAATGGCACAATCATAAAGGACTCTAATACTTTCCCATAAACTCCGGATTCTATATGGTAGGGTTAAAGTTGGAAACAAGATTGTGTAAAGTGCAGGTTTGCCCCAGAGCGTGAGCATGGTGCCTTAAAGGTTAGGAGATGGTCCACACCTCCTGTATACAGTAGTACCCTTTGAGATGTCACTTGGATACATCCACTTACGAGTTTAGCACAGAACAGAATCAATACTTAAAGAAAGACACAAATGGATTTTCCAATGCCGCTTTAAGCAGATTCATTCCAAGAATTTGTAGATTCCTACTTAAGGCATCTTTGATCTTTAACGACCAAGAATAGTGGTTAGGGTATTAAATTAGTCGTTGTTCATGTTATGTGTTTGTGAAATTTATACTGATGAAATAAAAAAAAATAAAACAACAACCAGACACAGCTCATCTATGTTGTTTTACTACAGTGCATCAATAGCTTTGGAGACTTGGCTGAAGACCTCATCCACTGGGAGCTCAGAGTCAACCTAGGATCAATAAAATACATGTTAGATTTTACAAACATCTCACATTGAATTTAAAATGTTTGCTACCACACAGTAGCAGGCATAGGCACCTTCCTGACGATGCCGCGGCTCTCGTAGAAGGTGATGACCGGCTCAGTTGCTTTGTAATACAGGTCCAGGCGCTTCTTGATGGTCTCCTCATTGTCATCAGAGCGGCCGCTGGTCTCACCGCGCTTCATGAGCCTCTTCACCATGGTCTCTCCTTTTGCGTCAACGTACAGCAGCAGGCAGGGTTTGCCGATCTGGGATCAAAGATAGTTTGCTCGTTCAATGTTTTCCTTTGTTCTGCAGGGATGAATTATAGAACAAAGCCTCATGCCCTCTGCTATAGGCACCTACCTTCTTCTCAAACTCCTCTCCCTGCTTCACTTCACGGGGGTAGCCATCAATAAGGTAGCCCTTGGACACATCAGCCTTGGCGATCATGGCGTCCTTAATCATGTCCAAGACCGTGTCCTGAAAACAGACCCAAGGCATTATGATCAACCTTCGCAATAATATGGCTCTTCTGATAGAAAATACACTCAGTTGCTAGTTTATTATGCTGACAGATTCTGTCTCCCCATTAATATCAATGGGGGTAGGCTAAATAAGAAAAGCACCTCTATAATGCAGTTAAACAGCACCACAAACTACATCCTCCAAAATGATCATAAATCAGGTTGACTAATCACTTCTCGAACACAGTTTCAACACAACTGAACATTATAAACTTTGTGAAGGTAATGCAGGAGTGTCGCATTAGATCATATCTCTTACCAGGGGCACCAGCTCTCCCTTCTTCATGATGGCCTGGAGCTGCTTGCCCCTCTCAGAGCCAGAAGACACCTCAGCGCGGAGCAGATCCCCAGATGACAGGTGGGTGTAGCCATACTTTGCGACTACCTTCTCACACTGGGTGCCCTTTCCAGAGCCAGGCCCACCTGAAGAAGACGGACAAAAAGCATTGGTATAGCACAAGGGAGAATGTTGTTTTTTAGCAGTGTTTTGTTGCTAAATTAGACAGAAATTCCGCCTTAATGTACTCACCCACAACAAAGATGATCTTAGCATCTTTAATTTTGTCTGAAATGAGCACAAACAAAAATTATGAGTCCGTACATGTGATATGGCAACTTTTTTTCAAACAACAACAAAAAAATAGACAAAGAAAATTCACGAGTAAAAAATTTTTGTAACAAACCATCTCGACAGTCAAATGTGGAGGAAAGGCCTTCAGTTGAATCATCAGTAGTACATATACTTCCTATTTTGAGTTTCAACACAGTGTTGCCCACTCCACTAGCCTGTTATGACTGTGCTAGCTTGTGTAGGTTTGTGCAATTACTCAAACAGTGTGTCTATGGCAACTGTTGTCCCCTGATTGTTTTAGTTAATCGGGTACAACTGTTCACAGGGAACAGGGAAAGTATGAGTTATAAATTAAACAAAAGTGCAAAAAACGAAAAGAAACCACAAACTTTTGATATGTTCTTAACTATATAGTATAATAATGTGTACAGCTATATTGTTATATAATTATAATAATGGTATAATGTTGTGTTATTAATTAAATGCATTATCATAGCAATGTTTTTTTTTTAAAGGAATATCATGTCTAAGTGCAGTTTTCATAAAATTTAAAATGCAAGACCTCCGCTGTAATCTCAACAACCACCATAAGAGGGCAGTAGAGTTTAAGAGAACACAACAAGTCTGCCTCTGCTATATTTTAACTCAGTGCATCATTAATCATCATCAATCAATCTCCTGCATGATATATTAATTACCTGCCATTGTGTTGCGTTAGATGAGTATTTTCCTTCAACTAAAAGACAGAAAAGGACAAAGAAGAGCAAATAAGTTCACAGCAGCAGATCTTTTTTAATTAAAGGCAGTTACACTTTATTCAGAGAGTCCATTGCTGAACGGATGAACTAACATTCTGTATCTTGTGAAAAGCTCGGTGTCTTTGTCACAAGGTCAGAAAAGGCAAGGGACACTTTGTTGATTGTGTTTTTGTCATTTGCAGAATTGGAGCCGTGAGTAAGGTGGCTTTTCCAATGTGTCTCACCACTGACAAAAGGCTCTAGTCTAGCGCTAGTTGATTGAGACAGGAAATGCCGATTAATTCTGTGTTAACAGTACTGAATATATCTAAAAAAAGACCGCGTGGTTTCCTGTTTACACTTCTCTTCTAGCTGACTTAAAGATAAGGAAGGAGGAGACCAAGGGAGTCATCGCTGCTGGCATGTGTAAATAGATACCTTCTCCAAATGCTTGCCTGTGTCATGTGCCCCGGGGTTGATAACGAGTGTGTTTGAAAGAACCGACTTTAAATAACTTTAAGATTTGGCTCAACAGGTGGTGCCTATGTGCCAAAATAAGCACCAAGTGTTGCCTGTGTCTGCGCTGACCATCGAGACGTTCTATAGGTCACATTTGAGGAGGCCTGCTCTCAATTTTGCATGTATTCTAAATACATTTGTTACCTTCAATACAGCTACTTCCGTCTGACATTTGGAATTAATTTGGAGACATAAAGTCAATGTAAATTATCTGTATCTTATTGTTATGTTACAGGGATATTCACCTTTCCGTACACATTCCAGTTTTGCCAACTGGGTTACTTAAATCTTCCACACATGCGCAGTACATTCATGAAGTAACCTGAGCAGTTGCTGGTCTGGGTTTTGTGAAACCAGATTTGTGACAGTTGGGGTAAAGGACTGACTTCTTAGATTACATGGTCCCGCTTGGATAGGAGTATCTTGGTATGGTCAGCAGGGAAGAAAGAACATACTGCACACAGTTATAATTACAGATCTCTTTATAGGTGCGGTATTAAACATTTTGAGTATTATCGTGGGATTTTAGACTTATTCTCTAAGTCTTGGTGGGTATTTCTACACCCTGCATATTTTTCTTTGCCCTACTTCATAAGAAATACAAATTAATTTGACCTGGTGACAATGTGGCTGTTTGCTCACTGCCACATGCCTGCTATTTAATCAAATCTGTCACAAGCCAGGTTGACAAACATGCTTTAATGAAAGTACGGTATCAGAAAGGTGTGTTATTTCATTGCAGCTAGACTGCAGCAGTGGAAGAATATAGTTATATTACACTATACATGGTCCAAATGATAGATTTTTCCAGTGCTGATGCACGTTTCCTGGTTCAACTTTAAGCTATATTTTAGCAGAGTAACACACCAAATGCTACCAGCTTGCTGCTTCTCAGGTGTCCAGTTTAATGTCATCGGCCTTTAACCCTGTCGTCCGTGTAAAGGTCACTTCAAGGCTGGTATCTGAGTCAGCACAGAGCCGGTTTAGGAATCCCTCTCTGGCCTATTATGGTGCCATCTTGAGGGTCCCCATGCTTCTTTGGCATGTGATAGATGTTCTGGTTCTAATAGGGTGCAAACAAGATTACATGGCTCTCGGTGTGTGTGGGAATTGCACTCAATGCTGCATGAAATTGTGGAATGGAAATCTACCATGCAACGAAACTTTACATGGATTTGCTTGAGCGCATTAGTGCTAATACACATCCCAACAGAATGCCGTACTGGATCAGTATCAGTAAAGGAAATCGATGTGGCAAGATGTTTGAACTGGACTTCATCAATTTGTGGCCAAAGCCTATGAATGTGCTGTAGGATTAGATCCATATTGTTTCCCTTCACATTTATAAATCTCTTACTGCATAAATAATGTGGCATCATGTGACAAGTGCGCTGTTAATACAGAATGACACCTGATACATGGAGAGACATTTGAACATGTGATTTTTGTATGTAGAGATCCTGGACTCACCACAACCCCCAACCCAATATGGGTCACCCGTCCCACCCTCATGTCTTATTACTGTTTTTTAACATTTGGCCTTGCTAAAAAAAGACTCAGCTGTTAAGGGATAGCGTGTCAACCATTCTCAAAAAGCACATGGGGATGAAGCTTTCACTGACTGCCCGTATAAGCAACAGGAGTGAAAACAAAAGTACTGAGCACATGATCTATTAGTGCACTGCATTCTCTCTGTGTACCGTAACCAAGGCACTCTGCAAATTAATAGAGCGTACTGTTCCTTTAAGGGAGAACAGGGGATCCTTTGACGTCAGTGCAGTGGGAGATATTCCATTATGTTTGTGAAAGGATGGAGCGAGATAATGTTTGCGTTAGCTGTGGCTGTTGTGGATGTGTTTGTGTTCCAAATGGCAAGCTTTGGTTCACTTAAATGTGTGCCATCTACTGACAAGAATCAATAGTACTCAGCCCCTATTCAGTTGTTAATGACTGTTACTGGGGCTAGAACATTGGCAGTGGAATTAAAAGGCTAGCTGCATGAAAACAGCCTTTAATGGGTGTAGGTGGAGGATAATGTTGACATGTTATTGGAGAGAAGGCAAACCATATGCAAATTTAATGTCTGGAGGAAAAGAAAATCAAGAATCAATGATGGTATTACACATTTGTTTCTGCAAAATAATTATGTCATGCATTGAGTGTCATCTCAGTAGAGCTTCGTGCCTTTGCTCTATGCAGAAATGCCTGATCTGCTGACAATGTCAACCATTTTAAACAGCATTCGCTCACCAAAGATTCCCGAGAAACCAGATGACAGTTTACCATTACAGTCTGTTAGTCTCACTTTCCATCCCGTCAAACCGACCTGCCCACATTCTTTCTCTCTGACATCTCTCTATTTGACACTCCCTCTGACAGTCAGACCCACTCTCTGTCATTTCATGCTTCTTCTATAGAGCCTTTGTCCTCTGTACTGACCTCTCTTTTCGCGCTGTGGCTCTAGATCCCAGTGCAAAGGGGCTGCCGTCCCTGGATCCCAGTGTGTGTGTGTGTGTGTGTGTGTGTGTGTGTGTCTGCACAGTTCCTACTGCACGGCAGCCCTCCCTCCCCCTTGCTATGCCTTTTTATAGCTCTGCTGAGCCTGCTCAGCCGGCGTTGCATTCTGGGTAAGGAGGAGGAAGCACAAACATAAGGAGAGTGAGAGCATGGATGTGAAAGAGGAAGGGAGGCAGAGACAGGATGGACAAGAGGAGGCACGAGAGAAAAACAAAAAAAAAAAAGAAGGGTACCGCAAGTCATTAGTTCAGGTAATTTTGTGCACAGTGTTTTATATTTAACATTTCACGCAACACTTATTATTCAAACCCAGCAAAATATTGAAAAGGGGAAATATGTCATGGCACGGTTTTTGTTGTAATACAGTAATTATTCTAAGAGTCAGTGACTGTGATTTGAGAGAATTGAGATAAATTAGACATGACTTAATATAAGGGTCAGAAAAAAGAAAAGTGTCAATATAACAATGAAAAGTGCTGAATACACATCTCTGCCTTTTAATAAATGACTGAATCACGGTGATGCAACCACACTGGAAGTAAACCAAGATGTTTGGTCAGCCTCTCGTGCTTTGTTCTAAGGATTAGAGTTTGGGGCAATCCATTTATTTTCCAACGTAGTGAATGTGATGATATCTCTGTGCTATCGAGGTCAGTGTTGCTCATGTCATTTTCCTTATGAGTTGATGTGTACCGATACTGTAATGACACTATTCATAATTGTGCCAAAAAACAAAAAAATAGAACCCAAATAAACATCTGAAACATTTTATTAAAAGCATGAGGGGACATATTCATGTCCTCATATGGAACATAAATACAAAATATATTTACATGTACAAATTATGGCAAAGACAAATAGAAGCGTACAAAGTACTTTTGTTAATTCACAAAAAAAAAAAAAACAATGAAAATATTTACTTTAGCTCCCAATGTGTTCTTTATGAAAGTTAGATGAATCAAACAACCACTGAGACCCTGCTACATGATCCATCCTGGTTCAGAACTCAACATCTCAGTTCAGGAGCTTTGAGGTACAAAAATTGAGGTATGCACTACTTAAGAATAAAAACCAAGCCCAGAGGCAAGGTCCACTTCTTTCTGCACAGTAACATTATACAGATGCTCTTCACGGCAAAAAGTTTCAAACTCTTAGCCGATTAAAATGTACTTTCTGCAGTTTGTACCTCTCCTGCTGATTTGGGAACTTGTATGGCAAAGAATATATAGAAACTGAACTAAAACGATACACTGTGACCTTTATGAGATGCTTGGCAAGTTGGCAAAAACACTGTTGCTGAAACCAGAGGAATGTTTTCAGAATCGTCATACTTGTAGTGTGTGGCAATATTATTATTATAATGTCGTCCTACAAATATTCAAGATGTAGGGAACGCCTTTCACCCCAAATAGTACTCTGTATTTCACAGAGGTAATACAGGGCTCTGACCACAGGGAGGCAGCACACTAGAAGTAGTGCTTCAATATTGTTCACGGTATTAGATTCGTCACAATATGACACATCCATCTGCTTCTATATCTATGCTAAGTGATGCTAATAATGGCAGTAAGCAGTAGTCTGTTATCAGATGTTGCGAACGTTGTGGGCAGCAGATTGCATTATTTTCAAAGCTAAGCAGAAACACATAGCCGGAGCTTGAATCCTCGCACAAATGCACATAAATAACATTTATGTGGGAAGTCATATTTCACTCAGTCTGTCTATTTGAAAAGGAATCAATAGAGCGTGATTATCAATCAGTGGAAAGTTTAAACTGACCAAAGCAGTTTCACTGGATGATGATGAGTCCTAATACTGTTACTGCACAAATAACACCAGTTGTCTATGAGCAGCGGGAACCACAAACAGTGAATGATAAAGCACTATTGATCAGAGTTCAACTTGTTTGATAAAGACACTTGGTATACACATTATATTTCATATCTTTATAAAACTGGTTAAGATTTTCTGTGCAAATCTGTCATTTCTCTGATGTTTCATCAACAGTTACTATCATCATATCTTTGTGATTCCCACAACTCGTGCTGTAGCTCTGCTCATTAATCGTCCATATTACACTGTATGCCCATCATGTGCCTCTACAGAACACATCTGACAGTAGGGAATACAATCTTGAGTCTGATTAAGGCATTAGATCGAGTACATTAGTTCATGTTTGTCTCATGTTATCCCAAATGTATTACCTTCTTACACCATCGAGCTTGAGTTCTACTTGTTTTCCCCTTATATTAACGCACATTTAGAACACAACACATTGAGCAACATTTGACAGGCCACCACCTATTGCACATGGAATTTGTCTTGTTATTAAAAATCTTGTTAGTTCACCCTTCGGTGCCGTTCCTTAAAATGTTGGCTCGTCCCTCTTTCCATTTCCTCCGCTTGCATTTTCTTTTGACATGAAATTTTGCAGCATTATTCACCAAGTCCTAGCTGGAAAAACCACCAGGCGGCTCAGGATCAGGGGATGGAGGGTCGTCCTGGTCGTCCGAGGGCAAGTGGACGCGCTGCTCGTCCATGCGCTTGGCCTGCACCCTCTGGATTAGACTGAAGAAGTCTTCGTCAGGCACTGTGGGGGCGTGGGGGCCAGCTTCTGGTGGGGAGCACCGCTGATCATCAATCCTAGAGGACTACAGACAGAGAGACAGATACATTTAGAGTGTAGAAGCAAATGTGACCGAGATTGCGGCATACTCCTTGTACGACAATGTCAATTATAAGACTGAGAATTAGGAATCAAAGAGGAGTGAACCCTTGACTTTTGTCATTTAAGTTGTGGCCTCACCTGGCACTTGATAAGCATGTTGAAGAAGTCATCGCTGGGTTCTTGATGATCTCCCTCGCCCACCAGGTGTCCCAGATTGTTATGAGTGATCCTCAGTCCCGGTAGGTTCCCAACATTAACCCGCTGGTCATCTAGACGGCGGCTCTGGGAGCTAGCAATCAAATCAAACAGCTCCTCCGTCTGGGGGGAAGTGGTGACTGCAGGATCTAGAAGAATACAGAGGAGTCCAGTTATCAAAAAGGAGTTCATGTGTCCTTAAAATAGCAAATAAAAAAGGACCAAACAGGTATGGGAATACTGTTCTCAACCAACCTATTATTTCGTTCAGGGACGGCACGGAGTTCGCGGCGCCTTCTCCGTTGTCTCCGTTCTGTGGCTCATCAAGATGGCAGCGCTGGTCGTCCATGCGGCTGCTCTGGAACTTGCTGAGGAGGTCAAAGAAGCAGTCTTCATCGGACGGGTCACGGCCCAGCTTCTGGAAGAAGAATGACAAGTTGGTAAAACACTCGTCGTTGGTCAGCACAAGACTGAATATGGATATTACAGGAGAGATTCTGCCACGCTTCAGAGCTAGATCTTACTGGACTACATAATTATGCTGAACCACTCCTATATACAAGAAATATGATCTGCAAGATCACGTTGTGATAGTTGTACTGTTTTTTTGTTACATTTTTGGTTTATTTAGTTTATTGATCTAACAAGAGAAAAGTAAATCAAAAAGTTTGGATTAGTTTAAACTTTCACACTTAAGCGGTGCAATTGTTACCAACTAAATGCAACTTGGCAGGGCTGGAAATGAGCATTTAGCTCCAATCAATGATCAGCCGATCAATAATTCAATCACTGACTGACTGAATGCTGTTAATGTGTTACATCCTCACAACTAGCCTCTGACGGTGCTGCTTTAACACCGAGAGGTGCTCTCTCACATCACACCCAATGATGCTGATCCAGTGTCAGAGTACGCATACGCAGAGGCAGCAAAGCAGATGTGGAATGTGTTCTGTTTAACCAGCACGACTAAAATATTCTGGGCCAAAATAAAAAAAAAAAAAAAGAATAAGCTGCTGACCAACTGAAAAATATTAAACTGCCAACAATTTAATTTAAATTTTCAGAAAAAGCAAAAACAATATAATAAAAAAACCAACCTTTCCTCTGTATTTCAAAAGTAAATAAACTAAAAGTACGATAATAGGCTGAATTTATCAGGATTTAAAGGGCTCTACTTAGAAATGCCCGGGGACAGTTCCAAGAAGAGGTTCACTGAAGATGTGGATAAACCCGAAGAGTAAAACCCGTCACATCTGAAACACCAAGAGCAAACAGACACCCAGCAAAGCTAACCAGATCAATAATTCTAACTTAATTAAAAAGGGTTTTTTTCTTAACCATTTCAACAACATGCATCTCGATTGTGAGCAAAACTTTAGAATGAATCATTAGAATAAAGCTGCTGAAATTGTGAGATAAAAGGCACATTATTAAAGCATCAAAAGTCATCCACTGAAGAGTTACTATATCTACTACATAGAATATTCATATGATAAATATCATTTTAAAAGTATGCAAGACTCAAAGTAGTCATTACTGAAGACCAATAAAATATTAAACTACATTATGCAGGTCAGTTCACAGCAGAATATCATCGATACAGCATCACATCATTCTGCAATTAATGATGTATTTTCTTAAACTGGCTAAACGTTGATTAACTAAACTAACGGTGGATTTAGGACTCATTTTAACTACTCATACTTGACAAGACAACACACACTTTAGTGAACATGAACAACAATCAGTTTGTGATCACTTTACCGGGTTACCGGGGGACGAGGTAAGATTGAGCATCACAGAAGGAGAACAGTGTCTCTATTATAAAAGCTTTTTGGCTACACTTCTTTCTTCCATCTTAACAAACTGCCCCCATTAACATTCGCCATTTACAAGTTCAACAATATACCACGAGGTTGAAAAATGTGTGACATCTCTAACACAACTAGTGGATGAAGTTAAAATCACTTTGCCTTACAGGCGAGATGTGAAGTAGGTCAGCGTCAGCAGACAGCTGATTTCCCTCACCTCTATTCTAGCAATATGCTCCCCCCCTTTAACTCTTTTTCTATTGGAAATCAAACTAAACTGAGCTTTAACTTACCTTATGAAATATCTTACCGTCAGCACTGTTGCTTTGTCTCTCTCTCTCTCCTCTCTCCTCTCTGAGCTCTTTCTCTCTCGCTCTGTCCTCACGCCTGACTCACACCTCTGTCTCCTCTACTTTCACCCACCACTTCACTCTCTCTCTCTGCTCCCTTGCTGTACTAGACTACCTCCCTCAACAGTTCCTCTCCTGTTGTATCCCTCTGTTCCACCTCTCCCTCTCTCTCTCTCTCTCTCTCTCTCTCTCTCTCTCTCTCTC
>NW_022280053.1:4737395-4761904 GCF_004355925.1 Anarrhichthys ocellatus
GTGCAGCAGCTCTGTGATCAAGGTCACATTATCAGCATAGGAGTGAGGTGGGGGGGAACAAATGGGAGGAGGGGAGAAAGGGGGGGGGGGGCAGAAAGACGGGTGCAGGGGTACAGTCATGAGTAAATTGCATGCCAACATTGGCAGCCAGCAGCGATCAACTCATCAAATGACAAGAACCACCGATGTCGGCACTCAATTCTTTTGAAAAACTATAAGTTCTATAATACGCCATTCAAAACGAAGGATATCTTCTCCCACGGGATTATTTACTTGCTCTTTGCACACCAATCAGCGGTGACTTATGGCACTTCCTGTCCTTGCCCTCATGATCTCTGAGTGGATCTCTTCACTTCCCTCTCTCTGTAATGTCCAATTAATCAAGTAGGCCAGAGGGGCAGAGCGAGAGAGAAGGAAACATGTGATGAGGATGAGAGGAGATAAAGGTAGGACACGTGTGAGTAGGAGGGAAATTAAGTTGTGTGTGAAAGGGCGGGGGGGTGGGGTAGGAGAATAAAAGGCAAAAGGCAGTTTTTACTAGAATATATCAATATTGCGCTTTCTAACCTTTTGTGTTAATATCTTAATTAATAACAGAGGAAGGATGAAAGGAACTAACTTAACTTAAAACTTTAAACAAATGAGTCCTCGATCTGCTGATGAAGACCATGTGACACGTTTGAAAGCTACGCACCGAGAGAGTCCTGTGTGCTGTGTGTGCTTACAGCCCCATGACAGTCCATTCAATAGCATCAGTCACAGTCGATCTATACAAAGCCTGAAGCAGATTGAATTCCTTGCTTTAAAATGCGGCACTGATCGATTGACAACCAACATCGGTCATTATAGTCATCTAATTAGACGTTTGTTGGTTGTTGCACACCGACATGACTTAAACTGGTTCTTAAGACAACAATGCTAGAATGTGAACTTCATTCTGATAACGAAACTAATCATTTGATGGTTCCAAAAAGTTGGTGCACTATTTGTTTTTTTAACTGCTCCTCAGGATACATCCTAAAAAAAAATAAATCACAAATTCCAGCTTAAGGAAAGAGTGTTCACAGACACACAGCTGGCTTTAGAAGATTGAAAAAGGGTGTGCTTCAAAGTCACCAGGATTACCGACATTTAGCTTTCTAGTCCTTTGTGATGAGTCGCCATCACGCATCCCAGTAATTTTCACTCTTTTCTAGGATGTCAGCTTGCTGATTACAACAATTAGCATTGTCACAGAAGAAAGGCACGATTAGGTGCTGTGGGGGCACAGCATTGTAGAGATACAACAGCTGTGAAATAACATATTCATTAAGAATCTAGTTCACAGCAAATGGAGCGCTGTTGGCATTTAATGAGAAGACACCTTTTACACTGTATCTGACTTCTAATATAATACTGTAGAACCTCAGGGGGAATTAAGGGAAGTGATCCTAATTTAATCCCTGTAATTTCTCTAATTTTCTCTTTAAAGCAGAAGCCCTGAAGACATTTTTGGACAGGCGGATGAAGAGACGAGAAGGGAAAAATGGTTGTTCGGTGAATTCAGCAGTCAGCATTTCAGTCCCCTTGATGCTTTCTAGGAGAAGAACTAAACCCATCTTTTCTCAGGTGGGCTCACAGTGATTGAATTAAAAGGCTTCAATTTAGGACAAATTTGAACTAGGGCCTGTTATCACACATTTTGGAGGGCTGCTTAGCAATAAAATGTAAAGCCTCAGCAGTCTCTTTTTCTGTTGTCAGCAAAAAATAAAAGGAAAATACATCTGTATTGCTCCAAAAGTGATTTAATTTTAATAATTCTGGAAACTTGACACTGTGTTACGAGTGCAGTGACGTGTGGTGTCGGAAAGTGCAAAACTTGCATTTTATAATCACAGTTTCAAATATACATCAGTTCCATATTATTAAACAATATGAGACAATCTTTCTCAGAATAAGCTAATGTGAAACACTTCAGGGGGCTGAAGCCGAAAATAGATGTTAAAAAAAATCAGTTTGACGTTAGAAGATTGATAGCACTTTTATATTTTATGGTAAATAGGCAATATACCAGTCGGTTAGCTTAGCTTAGCATAAAGACTGGAAACGGGGGGGAAAACAGCTAGCCTGGCTCTGTCCGTAAGGCAAGCTTATATCTGGCACCGCTTAAGGAGCAAACCTGGGTCACAGTAAGAATAGAATAAACTGCAGCTACTCACTGGCACTGGAGGTGGGACTTGCACAGTGATGTCGTCAGTGTCCACGGGGGAGTCCAACCACAGCCTTTCATCGGAGGACTGACTGTCAGGGTAGCCTTTTCTTTTGCCTGGCTGCGACAGCTGACTCTTGGATCTCGTGGGTATACGTTCCAAGTCTTGGTTGTCTCCATTCTGCAGTAAAGGAACATATTGTTCGAGCGGGACTGGTAATTCTTTGGGGAGAGGTGCGTGGGCCACATTAACAGGCACATGTCCCTCTGGAGTGAAATGTGAGGGAGATATTCACCTTATCTGATGAGTACTTCCACAGCTCTACACTGTCCATGCTCTTTCGCTTGGTGAATTTGGGTCTTGCTCCTACAGTAAGAAAAAACATAAGAAAATAAAAAGCTTATTAAATAACATTAAAACAACTCATCCCACAACTGAAGAATTCTTCAAACACAATTAAATCGAGCAATTCTCGGGTCAGCATCGGTCCCATGATGTTCGGTGTGGGTATGAGGTTTAGGTAGACAACCAAACGATCTGAATGGGAGTCTGTTTGCCAGCTCCGCACCGGGGAGTGAAATGTAGGACATGGGTGTAAGCTTCTGCCCGGAAGAGGGTTCATGAAAGCAAACATAACACAAAAGCCAGGCTGACTACAGAGAAAGACACGCTTCATTTTCTATGTATCAAATGCTCCTTATCAGCTGGTGGGGATTTATAATAATCAAAGTCAAGAATTTTAATCTCTGTACACACCCATTACTTTGTTTCACATTTCACCTCAGTTCATTAAATGGCCACCTTGTGTACACATGCAGTATTCCGGATAGCTTGCTCAAGCACACACATTGTGAAAAGTGCAGAAACTAAAAACTATTGCTGAATAGATTTTAGAGTCTCCTAGCTGCAGTTTTAAGGTGATGAATTATTGCTCAACCCTTAGTCAAATTTATAGATTTAAATTCTTAATATAAACAATGTCGTAGAGCTTGAAGGATATTATTTTTTTGTTCCTATTTCTGTGAGATGGGAGGGCAAGTAAAGCTTCAAGACAGCTTCCCCTAACCAGTTTGCAGAGTGCAAATTAGACCTTTACACTCACATTCACACACACAAACACAAATACAAGCAAAGCTCTCGTGCGCTTTGACGAAGGAAACAGAGTAACTTTCTAAACATACTGTATAGTTGCATATTTGGGACATTTAGCCTGGTCTGTGTAAAACCAAATGGACATTGCCTCTCTGCCCGTCACATTGTCTGAGCATGTAGAATTATTGTAACTGACATTTTCATGAGAAGAGGTTTCAAGTATAATTCCATTTCTAACATTCAATGGAGAGCATATTCTCTTAAATCAGACTCTCCCTCTCAGTGAATTTGTACGTGTGTGCACTTTTGTTTAAAAAGGAAAAGCTCAACATTTTTGGGAAATACACTTAAGAGATTAAGATCTTGTCTGTTTCTTAAATATGAAGCTGCAGCTAGTTAGCTTAGCATAAAAAATGGAAACAGGGGAAAAGCTAGCTCGATTCTGTTTGAAGGTAAAAAAACCTGCCTACCAGCACCTCTAAAGCTCACCGTTTACCTTATTATATGTCGTATAAAAAGGTAAAAATAACTTGTAGTGTTACCTTGCATCTCAAACTCTGAACTGGAAGGTGAAAGGTCGCTCTCATTGACCCCCAAAGCCTCCATCAGCTGCTCCACATTCAGTCTGGCTGTCAGTTCCCCATTTCTGTCTCCAATCTGAGGAAGAAATTCAGAGGCAGAGACAAAGAGACAAACGGAGCCAGATGAGTCAAATTAGGTTGAATGCAAGGAGTCTCAATATACCAAAGAAAAAATAATTACAACACTAAAAAAAAATAAAAAAACAAGTCTCACTTCTTGAGATATGTCCAGATGCTTTCGGGCATAGTGGAGAGCTTGTTTGTGGTTCTGTAGAGACACGTATGCATTTCCTAGACTCCAGCAGGCCCGGCCCTCACCAACTCTAATGAGACATGAACACACGGACAAATGTTTAAAAAAAACTAGTCCTTCGCTAGGACGTGCACGTCTGTGTGCATGCATAGATAAGAGGTGTGGCTCGGTCTACCTATCGGTAAGCTCCTGGGCTATGTACAGGTGTTTCAGGTGGTAGTCTATGGCCCTCTCGTACTGCTGCAAAAGAGTGTAGGTGTTTCCAAGACTGTAACAGGCCTGAGCCTCCATCACCTGGTCCCTCAGCTGCCTGGACAGCTGCAAAGTTTTCCTATAGACAAATAAACAGAGGAATGAATTGAGTGAAGGAAACACTGAAGATTTAGAAGGTAACATAGAATGAAAATATAGTCTCAAGAGCTTTCTTCTTTTTGTCATTTTTAATTTGTACTTCAGTCAAAATTTTTACTTTTGCTGAAACTGCGTCACTTCACCTTCCCTCCACTAGATGGCAGACTCTCCTCTTTCCTCACCTGTAGTATTCGGTGGCTGTGTTGAACTGGCCCAGGAATATCAGGGCATTGCCGAGGTTACTGTAGGCTCGCCGTTCTGCTGCTTTGTCCCCAAATTCTTTGGCTATGGATAATCGCTGTGAGTGACAAGAGCAGGGAGGTCAAGTCAAACTAAAGTAGCACAACATCTTAAAACATGCCTCTTAATTATAGCAGCTAATTTGTAAACTACTCAAGTCATTTCAGCTTACTTTGCCCCATGTTCTTTTTACACAATGCACAAGCAGAGGCTATAACACAAGTTCATGTTGAAAGCTCTGATCCCATGAAAGAGCACACGAGAGCACACGATCCCATGAAAAGATGTGCTGCTGCAGCAGCAGTGGTGGTGGTGCATCAAATCAGCTCCTCCGAATCCCTTGAAAGGAAGTGTGCTCTCTACGGCACAATGATAGATTTGTAATGGGGAAGAGATAAGAGGCCGGCTTCTCCCATGAGGAAAAAAAAAAAAGTGGTTTACAATGAAGAGTGGCAGAAAACATGGGGAGCGTGAAGCCATGCCTGTGACTGATTCTCCAAGAAACCAATTTCCTCCATTTTTTTTTTTTTTTCCAATGAGAGGTCATCAATCTCTGCACACTGTGTTGCTTCAGGGTGAGGTGGATCGTGATCCACTGGAAAGCTCACCACGGTGTTATTTACTCGCAAGAGAAGCGAGGACCAGCATGAGCGATCATCTCACGCGAGCGTCCTACAGGAAAATAACAGGTTTCAATGAAACACTATATTGTCTTTAGCCTCTGTCCCTCTGTCCTTTCACTCACTGCCACCCCATGCAATCTCCACAAGTCTGCTATTAGTACCAATTCAGAAGGTAATAGGTACAATACAATGACACAAGTAAGTACCTCCTTCACTCTCAAACTGGCTGTGCATTGGAGGCTGCTATTTTGCATGTACAATTTCTAGTCAGATGGAGGTCTGTGCAAAGCAAACTCGGTAAGATCTTTTCTCTGCAGCAGGCAAATGCACAGTAGCCTGCTTCTTCACCCGGGAAGTAATTACTTGTTTGCTTCTGGGGCTGCACGTCAGATGCACGCGCAAGAGGGTGAACGCGATCACCACCAAAGTCTGCACATTTACTGTGTGGAACTGTGGCTGCAGGGAGGACGATCCCTGGCTTGGATGTCATAGCCACACAGCATGTGCACAAGCCACCAGAACACCAGCAAACCACATTTTGTCGTGCATGTTAATGGTTTGGACAAGGCCAACCAA
Source organism: Anarrhichthys ocellatus (assembly GCF_004355925.1). Taxonomy (NCBI): domain Eukaryota; kingdom Metazoa; phylum Chordata; class Actinopteri; order Perciformes; family Anarhichadidae; genus Anarrhichthys; species Anarrhichthys ocellatus. The sequence goes on from NW_022280053.1 coordinate 4,743,301, forward strand.
ACATGCTGTCCATAAAACAGGAAGATGTGTTTATGTTCACAGGAAACCTGATCTAAAGCAAGGTCACTGCTCTGTACTGGCACAACACCAAGGCCGACAACTCTTATCTGGTGTTATTAACATGATGCTGGTCACCATCGTGACTTACCTGACGGTGGAACTTGATAGCTTCGACAAAGTTTCCCAGCAGGTAGTGGGTGTTGCCCAGGTTCCCATAGGCCCTCCCCTGAGCCGCACGGTCTCCGAGTTCTTTGACCAGACACAAGTTCATCCTAGAGACAAAAGTACACCCATTTAGTAGCAGTATGGAAATTACATTGTGTTAACATTACACAATATCAAAATACAAGTCTATAATATACTTATAAATATTGGTAAACAATGGTATATGTTTATTATGATTAGTTATGAAACACAATAAATGCTTACTGTTTTTATTTTTTGCATATGAAACAAAAAATGATATTTAGCCTGTAATATGTAGCATGTACGAGTCCTCTCTTTCACCTTTGACAGTTTCTCTGTTTGATGTTAACTGCTCCCTTGTTGGTAAATGGCTTTAATAGGGTCTCCTCCACACGATCCACAAAATAAAGTGTACTATATTTGTTGCTCTTATTTACTACCATCATTTATTCTGTAATGTATTCCCTCTTTTGTCCACCCAAGACTGAGCAACCCAAGGATAAATCTGAGCAAATCTGCAGTGCTCTTCAGCTGTGAGGGGAGATCTTGTCAAAAGAACAGCAGTGTGTAGTGTTTCACAAAACTGGGCTATGAGGCAGATTGGCCTGAAGGAACCGCTTTTAACAGAGAGGCGTACATGAGCCTGGGGTTTGCCATGAGGCATTTGTAACACAGAGCATGGAGTCAATTCTGTGGTCTGATGAAAAAAACCAGAAATCTTATGCAACAATGTCGAGTAACTTTTTGTCGAATACCGACTCATCTTATCATGAATTTGGTTTGACAGTGGCAGCTCTCTGTGCGGTTGCTTTCAGGCATCGGGGACTGAGGGGGTTGTGAAAATAAATGGGACAATGAATCGAGGCAAATTCAAGTAAATGTTATGCTGTGTATATAAGTGAGCAAGATCTCAGGAAATCAAGTCAGGACAAGAATTGTGAAATTGAATAAACACATCAAGATGTGCCCCGCAGGAACAGATGCATTCAAGAATAATGTTCGGGATATTAACTGCCAAAGGAGAGTCAAAGCAGGGATCAAATTAGTGATATTTCCGTATGTATTTTTTGGAAAAGCAAAATATTCTAAATCCATCAATATTGTGGAGTTTTAACTCCATTTTGTCACCAAGTAATGCTGTTAAGCTTACTTGTCTGGGCTCCCACTGTGATTTAGATTGTCTGTATTATACCATCTGTGTATGAGTTCACGACTCAACATACTCATAAAAGCCGGTAGCCCTTTGCAGAGTGTCTCTGACATCCGGAGGCAGGTCCCCTGGTTCCTGGCTGCAGCCCCATAACTGCTGTTTGCCCTTCGCATGAAACACGTTGCCGATGTTATACAGTGCTCGGGCCTCTCCGACCTGCAAATCACACAACGCAACACAAACGACACAACACGAAAGAGAAAGGTCAGACAAACTGAGAAAGGCTGCTTAAAGACCCAGCTCTAGACCCACAGTGACACGTGTCACTGTGGGTCATTTTTCTGTTCATTTATTTTTTGATTCCAGATGATTGTTTGTGCTTAAGCATTAGACAACATTATCACAAACTGAATGTGATGTTTGTACATTAACGAGACTTTATAAATGAAATAAACAAGCACGCATGTTACCTTGTCTCCCTGCTCTTGAGAAATATCCAGGTGTCTTTGACAGCACACCACAGCCTCATCAAAGCGCGCCAACACTTTCAATGTGTTACCAAGGTTGCCACTGGCCTTTCCTTCTCCAATTCTGTCTCCTATTGTTCTGAGAAAGAACAAAAACACACATTTTTGATATTCCCTGGTGGGAGCTACAGCTTTTTTGTTTAATGTAAACATCACTTAGCTAAACAACATCCATTAAGGTTGTGTAAAAAAGATTTAATTAGGAGATGCTGTACAGTACATTTTCAATCGGTTGCTTACTTATAGGTCCAGGTCCCAGTGGCCCTGGTGAGACTGTAATGTGACTAAGTGAATCCTCCTGAGGTCTTTGATTAGTTCCCTGCTAAGAAGAAACAGCTGCACTCACTGCAGGGGACCACATTACTCAGGAAAGCTAAATATCCAGCTGGTATGGTCGACTGTTGCTATTAGAAAGTCCCCTCACTTTTTCATTGTCTAACTCAATGTCAATAGACTGAAATCCTTAAAACTCTTTAAGCATCTGGTCTGGACATGAAATGGCAGAATCATTATAGAGAACTCTGAATGCATAAATGAGTCGACTCCTGATGTGAATAACTATAACACAGCTTCAAAGTTTTCTTTATTAGCCAAAATCCTATTATCAGTTTCCTAATTGAATTGCAATCAGGCTACAGAGCTGTCCACTCTATTTCAGTGCCTGATAAGTGCTTTAAGCCACCAAATATGCATTCAGTGCCTCATAAACTTCACTTTCTGTCTGGGTTTCATGTGGTTTTGAATGCTGGGATAAACATATACCGGCTTTTCTCCAAGACGGGAGAGAGAGAGAGAGAGATTTGTAAAAACAAAATACGGATGTTTTTCTGTTGATCATGGCGAGTCAAATTACAGGCAAATTTTCAAACACCTAATATCTGACTGGATGAAAATACCTCTCAAATCAAAATTAAAAAAGTGAAACTTTGCAGATTTTCAACCGCTTGATGATGTGAAATGTGTATCGCTTCATAAATGTAAAGCAGGTTGGTGGGAAATTATCAAGGCCCTATTAAAGCCAATGTTTTAACGATGGAGCTGTTAACATCAAATAGATAAACATGAATACAAGGTACATAAAACTATCTAAATCAGTCATTTTTGTTCAATTATATGCAAAAAGAAATACAGTAACTAATACTATGCAGTAGGTAGCAGCTATTAAAATGAACAACGCTCACCTGGCCAAAGTGAGGTCGTGTTTGTGGTACTCCAGGGCTTTGCCGTACTCTTTGAGGTAAAAGTAGGCATTGCCCAGCTGGCTGTAAATGGCACTGAGGGTCTTCAGGTCATCCGTGCCGACCTGCACGGCTGCCTCAAAAAACGCTGTCCCCCCTTTAAAGTCCCCCGCCTTGCACAGCCGCTCTCCTTCCAAGGCCAACTCCAAGCAAGAGGCCTCCATCCTTAATGGTGTACACACACACACACACACACACACACACACACACACACACAGGGAAAGACAGAAAACGTGATCAATCAGAGATAGAACAACGTGTTACTTTTTTGTTTTTCTCTCCTGACTCGTACCGAATAAGAGTTGTATCGTGATATTGACACTTTATTATTGTGGCGGTGCAATGTCTTCTCAGGGTGAGGAACAAATTGCCAGTGTCACCATGACAACAAGGTCTGTAGCCAAATCTATGGACTGTTGCATTAGCAACTGAGTTCAAGGCTTGAGGGATGAGCACCTTGAAATAGGTGTTGCACTTCTTTCTATGAAAAGATATTAAGAGTAACTCATGAACTGATATTGTTCGTTGTCAGATGCTGGGCACAAAAATATACAATTTGTTCAAAATAAATCAGAAAGCAGGCATGATGTGAGAGGAATTTCAAGAGGAAAACAAAATCATGTGCCAAAATATTGATGCATTAAGCCAAAAATGTGTGTGGGACCATAAGACATGTACCGTGTGTACTACTACGCATTCCTCACACACACACACACACACACACACACACACACACACACACACACACACACACACACACACACACACACACACACACACACACACAACATGCAGAACAAGGCCTCGTCAGTGAGTTTCATCCAGAAAGTATACACCCCGGGTTCTTTGTATAATCCAGGATAAACTAGAGGCCAGCCGATTTGGCCGTAGCTCTAAATTCCAGATACGGTACTAGAATTTAAGAGTTAAGCGAGGATTATCCTCAAATCTAATCGGTTTTACGAATGGCACCATTGAAAAAGTATAGCAAAGAGATACCGAGTGCCATATGTAGTTTCATCAGCAGCTTTAGTAGAAAACTCAAAGCGTCCACTCGTTTCAGAGGTGCATTGAAGAAACACTCCACCTCTTTACACTCCTGCTCTGTCATTTCTCCATTTACACTGGTCAGGGCCTAATCTTATTTTGTATATCCATTTACATGATATTATATTTATTTACATTACCAACATGATCGTCTTGGTCAAATGTATTTATCTCAACTTGACCTGATCTAAAGATCAGCGTGCATCAAGGTCATTTGGTTTGCAAAACCTTGCTTGCCAAGCAACGAAATCCCCACATGACCGTGGTCCTTTTGCAGTGTTCAAGCAGTACCTGTGTTTTTGCTTGCTTCGTGTTTTGTCCACAAACACCTGCAGCTCCAAGTGCAACGGCCTCAGCATAGCCTGAGGTCTGGGTCCACAGTGGACCAGTCTACACACGGCTCTCTCTGCTCCAGACAGAGGGCACGGCTCAGCTGCCATGAGGGCAAAGGGTTGACAAGCTATGGTCAAATAACTGTGAGAGATGAAGGCCACTCAAGCAGTGCAGTTATCATTGATAGTGCAGTGCTGAGATGTTAAGTGATACCAGCTGATGTAGCTAATTTCTCCGTGTTGTCCACTGAATAACTTAAAAAATAAAAAATGTCAGCAATGTTGCAGCAAACCTGGACGCAACCCAACTGGATTTTCTAGACCCAGCCAAAAAAAAAAAAAAAAAAAAAAAAAAAAAAAAAAAAAAAAAAAAAAATCACATCTGCTTTCCAAGTCTTCGAGAACATTCCAAAAACTCAACGATGAACCCTCTGATCCCACAGCCGAGCCAGTCGAGAAGGAATTTTAGAGAATCCCACGAAAGAGCAGTTCCAGTCACGGTTGTGTTTATTAGCAAAAGCATGTTGATTTAACAGATTTTAGGGCGTTTCACTAATCCAACTGAATTTAAAATCAAGACGTTTTCCCCGTTGCTGTAAAGTCATTCAGTTCTCACAATCCCCCAACAAATCGTCCCTTTGCATCCTCTTCAACCTGTCCTCAGCTGTGACAGCAAAGATCCATTGTTCTGACTTGCCATAACAAGCCACGCTTTGAAAAGAGGGGGGGGAGAGAGTGTGTAGTGCAGGGAACAATTTGGGTGAGAGCAGGCCGACAGTCAGGGGACGGCAAAGCCAGTGCAATACTTCTAAGCTTGACCATTGCTCCAATGAGAGACAGAGAGGCCGGATGAGAGAGAGGGAGACAATTGCTAATCCAGTGATCTGCAGCTCCTTGGTAGTGACATACTCAGTGAACCGATTGGCCCGGTCTAATCCCACTATCTGCTGACACTGGCAGAAATATTATTAGGTCACCAAGCAAGACAAATTAGACTGAGTGAAGAGGAGTTCAAGGACCAATAAATACCAAGAATGAGTGCACACATTTATTTGAATTATTGTCACTCAAAATAAACAGACGTTATGTCTATGTTTTTTATTGTTTCGTTAATTTATCTATTGTCTTGGACAAAAAAAAATGTTTAAATGCTGCAACAAACAATGTAGCAACTACTACAAGACATACACATTTAAAGTAATAACCAGTTTTTCACTTCCAAGTCATGAAAAATTCAAAAAGCTCAATATATTTAATGCAGATTCCTCATGGAGGAAATGGGTAACTTTCAATAACGCTAGACGCACTTAAACGCGCCCCGGAGCGTATTTTTACGCTGTCAAAGCTCGGTTACTGTACCTGAACGCACCTTGTGTCTGCTCTGCTAATGTGCTGCTGATGCGTCTCCTCCTGCGCTGACACGGCGTAAGCTCGGTGAGACTTCATACGAGCTTGCCAGAGATGTAACTAATAACATGAACGATATTCCATTACAGTAAGCCGTGACAGCAGGCACAATAACCCGAGTCCTTCCTCTAAAAGAATCCCTCTACACCTCTAATCACTTCATTAACTTCACCTGTTTGTTTCATGCTATGATATCAAAATGAGTATTGTATTTCTTTTAGGCAAACCCACTACTTTGCCTGCCTTTAGACGTACCAGTTGTGTCGGTTACACAGTGTTTGACCACTCAGGGAAGGAAACGCACAGGTGTTACTAATAACATTGATTGTGGTTGTATTCTATTCAAGCATCACCAGTAAGCCTGCAACAGTGAGCCAGCCGGCACAACAACAGGACCCTGCAACCAAAGCAGCAACACGGAGTTCAGTCGTCAATCATTGTATTATTTCCACCTGTGCTTTTGTTACTGCGACATATTACGATGTCTTTTGTGGAAAAAAGTCTTATGTGCTGACCTCTCCGAAAAACAACCGATGCTGACACCGCAGGCTGAGATCATAACTGGAGAGAGGCGTGTTTGACTTTGGCAGTGACCCACAGACGGTCTTTGGTATTTTTGTTTCCCCTTGTATACTTTTATCGCTTTCTAGCAGTGGGGGGGCGGTACGGGAAAAACAATTTGATTGGCAAGGACCCCGTCTGATGGAAGGAGTACAGGATGGACACAGTGTACAATACAAGAGGCGCCTGTCCCCGGGCGCCTGGCATTGGCAGCCCACTGCTCCCTATATACAGGGATGGGTCAAATGCAGAGACAAATTTCCCCCTTAAAGGGATCAATATAGTATAATAAATTAAATTAAATTAAATTAAATTAAAGAGGGAACTGAACTGTTTCCATTGCACGACAGTGTATCAAGGAGCGTAGCATAGAAACCTAGAGTATCTATCCACTCAAAAGGTGGCTGCTGAAGGCGTTGCAAGGACAGCAGTGCAGTCGGTGTCTTCGTGGGAGCGTGACAGTGATAAGGAGTCAAGTTGAAGCAGGTAATTACAGAGGCGCTGCTTTCAAAGGAAAGACGAAGATGAGGAGGAAGACGTAAGGACACCGAGTCCAGCAGCAGATGGTGGAGGGGCCTCTGTAAACCACGAGGCAATTGTAAAACCCTGAACTGTAAAACAGATTGTGGGAAAAAGCCTTAAGAGCGCCTGGCGACGTTGTTAAATAACCTAAGTGGTGCGGTATTAAGTTAAAGGCCAATATATCGTCACTCATCTTGATCAAAGTCGGTGAACTCAAGGTGCTGCGTGAGAGCTAGCTTGAGGGCTAACTGGCAGAAGGAAAGAAAGATGGGGACAGCAAAAAAAAAAAAAAAAAAAAAAAAAAACGGATTAGTTTTCAAGAGAGGACTTTCACAGTCACTCTAATCCTGGTCATCTTTGTGGTTGGAGTAAGAATGGATGTGTGCAGCGCAGTCTACCATTCCCTCCTCTGATTACCACTCTAATTGGTCTGTTTGGGAGACAACCATCCCATAATAGCCTGCCTGTGGTCTAAAAAGAGACAGTTTCCCAGTGTTGTTCCCATGACAGCACAGAGTGCATTGGACAGGTTTCAGGGAGTAAGTGAGGGAGGTAGGAGTGCGGGAGTGTGGAAGCTACATGGCTGAGGTTTGTCCTTTCAGTGTGAAGCGGCATGCTTTTCTCTTCTGTATAGTGAACAGGATGTATTTGGGGTTTGGACTGTTGGTCGAACAAGCCATCAAAATACAGTGCATCACCTTGGGCTGTAAAGTTTAACAGACAAAAGCATTAATAAATGAATGAACAACATTATGCCATAATGCATGGAAATGATTGAGTTGCAGCCCTATTGTGTTTTACATCACTGTAAACGTAATGCATGCAATTTTGATTAAAAAAAATATATTTCCTCTGAAAAAAACATTTTTGTTCTTTTTTTTTTAAATGATCCTTATTCCCTATTTATTCAGGATTCAACACCGCGCTCCCCGTTATTCTTGGCTGAGCTCAGGAACTCTGTGCTCGGAGTAATCCGGCCATAATTAGAGAGTGCCACGGCCAGTTGTTAGGGAAACCAAAGAGAAACTCTCGAGGAATGTCTCCTTCGTTACGAGCAGAGCCGTCTCCTACTTTCCTCTTTTGTCTGATTTGCTTGTAAAACTGCATTTTTTTTATCATTTTCTTTGATTCAGTGTCTCTTAACCCTGTCTGTAGCAATATAAATGGGACAAAAATCATGTAAATATGGTCCTAACGACAGAAAACCATTGACAGAACATAACACCGATGAGGTGACGTAATCACACCTTCTTTTGATTGTTATTATGATATTTATGTAGCTGATTTAAGACTGGATGACACTGTACATAAGGAGATACAGCTGTTCTGCTCTTCTCTGCAGGACAAAGTTTATATAAAGAAGCAGGTCTGAGTAAAGTTTCAGTCCAGACTGCCGTCTAATTTACAGAATCAGTTATCTGATGCTTCAGAATACTTCAGAGTTGCTTCCATCGATAGCCTGGCACTGTTTTGTGGTAATGACTGAATTAACATCTGGAACCAAAGGACAGATGTTGTGCTTGTTTGTTGACAAAGACCCCGCAGATAAATATCCTTTTGTGTCTGGTCTGTGTTTCCTTAGCAGCAACTCCAGACAAAAACACACACACACACAAATATATCCACAACCAACCCTCATTGCAGAAAGGTCAACTATTGACTCTACCGGTTTGTAAAATAGAGAGAAAGCAGTCACTGAGGCTAGACACCTGGCCACATGATCACGAACAGCACTGTGGCTCACTCTGTGTGTGTGTGTGTGTTGTGTGTGTGTGTGTGTGACAATCTTGAAGGTTTTATGAAAGTCACTTTCAAAACTTTCAACCCTTATTAACATTCCCAGCAGTCCACTCTGTGTCACAGACACTGCGCTTCAAATAAAAGGGGATGTAATGAGAGAAAATCTGTTTTGTTGTATGTACTTTAGTAATAAAGTTTTAGCACAGAAAACGTGCTTGCTCAAAGTTTGTTACACGGTTACACACGCGCTATATTACCTTTATTTGACTCACAGCACTCCCCTCCAACCGCTCCTTTCGAAAATGTTACCATGCAGTTATTATTTCATAGATCATTTCTGCATAGTCCGTGGGTGTTGTGTCTGAATTATCCTAGTTGACTGACTAACAAAGACGTGGAGGCACGCTAATACAACGTAACCAGTGTCGTGTTGATTAGTAATTTCCAAAATGTCAAAATATTAAAACAGAGATGCGTCATTCTGACAAGTTTTAACAATATCTGATGCGTGGTGTCGAAGACATGACTTGACAGAAAGGCAAACAGATAAACTGCACCCACGGGCAACTGTCAAACAAACATTCATAAGTAGGGCTGAAACAATCTGTCAATTAATAACAACTGTTTCACTCATTTTTCAAGCAAAAATGCCAAATATATATTTGCTTTCAACTTCTCAAAAGTGAGGATTTAATGCTTTTGAATAATCGTAATGGGCCTCCTTCACTATTTTCTGACGAGCAATATATTGACAATGAAATAATAATACAATGTTTTAGGAGAGTTTAAAGAGAGAAAGTTTGCAAATGAGTGGGAACATGGTTACGACATGAACACCAAATATGCAAATAAGGGGTAAAGTGACACTGTTACACAAATCCATCTCCCCACACAACACCTTCATGGTGCATCTGTGTGCTGGTTTCTTCCATGTGGTCTCCTGTCTGTGTATACATGTGGTTCTGCATCCACATGGCAAGTTTAAACCAAAGCCTTGCATGCATGCATGCATTTTTTCTCTCTCTCTCTCTCTTCTCTCTCTTCTCTCCTCTCTCTCTCTTCTCTCCTCTCCTCTCCTCTGTCCACATCTGATGAGGCTCCTTTCAGTCTGTACATTCCAGCCACAGCAGCTCAATGACCCGAGCCAGGAATGAGGCTTGGAACCGGGCTCTGGCTGCAACCGTGGCCGGGGTCTTGAGCTTTAAATCAGTGAAAGCTGGCTGGTCAAGTTCCGCCTGCCTGACTCCTCCTCGGTAAGCAAAGCCCTGAGCTGGCGGCTCCCTGTTATTCTCCCAGTTGTCTGTCCCTCCAGCCGCTCCCTCCCTCTTTCTCCTGACAGCCTTTCAAGGACAGACTTGCACAGCTGACCTCCCTCCCTCCTCCCCTCCTCCATGTTTGCCGGTGTCCTACCTTGAGTGCAGCCTCTTGCTGGCCAGGTCCTGGTCCACACCGTTAGCAGCCGACTGAGCCATAGAACCGCTGCTAGCCTGCCCGCCTCCTAGCTTGCTTCCTCCCGCTATGAGGGCCGCCTTACAATGATTTCCTCCAGAGACAGCTACCCTTTCCTTCTTTCTCTCGTTCCGCTTCTCTGTCACTCCCTCCTTCCCTCCTCCCCCCCCCTGCTCCTGGTCTCCAACACTGTTTTCTTTCTCCCTCCCCTCTTCCCTCATTCACCACAGCAATGAAAAGCTGCTCAGGAAGTGAGCTATTGTGCAAATAAACCGTAAAATCACACGAGCCCCGCCCCCCGAAATTACGTCACAGGCCGGGGAGTTGCTTTGCTTGGCTGGTGAGCGAGGCCAAACTATGTACCGCGTGTGGAAACACATTTCATGCACAGACACATTCAAAATAACTTTATTGTCTCGATGTTTTGTTGCTGCTGCCTCTCCTCCAAAAATGTTTTTCCTCTGACGACGTCACAGAGCAGATGGGTGTGGTCAGAAGGTTCACCTGTGCCCAAGCTCAGCAGTGACGTCAATACGATCTCTGTTCAGGTGCTGAGTCTTTATACCTGGCACTCCCACCAGGCTCAGGTGTGTCCCATCAGCTGACGAGCAACAACCTGAAAGACAAAAAGAGACAAACAGGACACAGACCCCTAGTGGAAGGGAGGGGTCATCACACTCCAGCAGGTTGCTAAAACCCTTGGATTTCCAGAAGAGAATACCTGTCTAAACTCCAGTCGGATCATAACATTAATTCTGTTGCATTGCTCTGTTACGAACTGTCATGTTATTCCACATTCTGCCACTCCTTTCCTTCAGTGACCCCTTTCCTGCTGTTTTCACCGCCTGATCTTCCCCACCCAGTTATTCACCTGCTTCCCATTTCTCCTAATCAACACAGTGGGTTCATTTCCATAAGACCTCCTCCAGATTGTCTAGTCTGTACCCGCCCTGGCTTTCCATCCTTGATTTTTTCATTTAGCCTGTCTGAACCTGCCTGCCGAAATCCCTGTCTGTTTCTCGGATTGGTGATTCTTCGTCTTTTTCGGATTGGTCGCCGGTTTGTAAGTCTGACTGGTGCCTTTGGGTTGAAGTTTGTTCTGAGCCATAGTCGTTACAGTACCTGGGACATGACTCATGATTGTGTCATTATTTTTTGAAGCCCCTAAAGACCTGTTTTCAAATCTTAACTATTTATCTGACAAACCATATAACTTATTTTTTTTAATTGTTTCAAATGAGGAAAGAGCGAATGAGGAAAAAGTGCTGAACTTCCTACTGTATCTTACTTGCTTCATATGTCACACCACTTTACTAGCTCTATGACAGGCATCTACCATGTCAGCTTTACAGAGCCTTGGAAGAACACTTACCGTAACAACAGATTTACTCCTAGTTTTACCCTTTCCTAGTTTAGATTGCCATTGAGTTGGTTTAAAAGCCCTACACATGCATGCTGTCATACATATGCACCATTATGTGAAGGAGCAGTCCACCCTGTTGTCCATAGTGACAGACAATTTGCATATCAAGATGCTACCAAGCTATATTGGTAAACAGTGTTTATGTGAAACACATGAATATATTAAATATATGCTTTAGGTCAGGGTTTCACCACTTTTTTGACTTGTAAACCCTTAAAATGAAGCAGAGTCCACTTAAAACCCTTTGCAAGTAGACAGTTGCATGTCTGGTTATGCATAAGTCAACCAAATAAATTACAATTATTTAAGTCATTATTAGATGCCTAAAGACAAAGATATATAATCCAGTAATTTACAAGAAAAAAAAGGAATTGCTCTCGTTCTCTAGGTTTATAATCAGGTCCATTTAAGTCCATCCTTCATTAGTTATACCTGAGCTGAAATAAAAAGTTTGTTGCTTTTCTGTTCTTACATCATACTGTATATTCCACTTGTGCCAGGCAGGCATACAGTCTGTTCACTAGATACCTTCTCTGAACTATGGCTGCCCATGTATAATGTATCTAGTCATAGTAAAATCATTGGCATGGTCCTGTTTCACACATTTGTTTATATCTCTTAAACATGCACAAAATGCACACGCTGCTTTCATTAATATTTGTATTTCTTAAATAAATTGTATTACTTGATAGTTACTTTAATATTAATAGAGGATTATCCATTTATTGTCATATTTATTTATAACATTGCCATATGGAGCTTGTTACTCACACATTAAATGCTAAATATACATATTACATAATACTAGTTTCAATAAAGGCTTATTATCGTATAATGAAGAGGTCTCTGCAGTATCTGAGGCTCACCATAAGAGAGCAGCATTGCACTAGTGAACAACAAGCCTAAAAGAGCAACTTCAGTTTCCCATGCTGTAGCATCTCAGAGACATGGGAGTTCATGACAGGAACGACACGGAGTGGACACAATAACACGAACACCTAACAGTAAAACAGGAAATAATTTGATGGCCATGCAAAAATACAATCTTTGCAATCCTTACAATGTTAAGTTTGTGTTGAGGCTCAATTTTATTTCAACTCTTTATGAGGACTTCTTAAATAAGATATTAAATCAGCTAGATTGTCATCTTTTAAAGTATTGAATATTTCTTTTATTGTAATTTTTTCCTGATGCTTGGCACTTAGTTATCAGTTTTGATAGATTATTGTCATTGTGTCAAATGCAGGTCTACTGTACATGTGATGTAAGAAATATTATGAAAGAAAACAACTGTAACTCTCCTAAAGCCACATTTTTTTATACAATGTATATAGCTCTGTTTTATTTTTCATGTTTTTTCCATCCATCCCATAATATCACTGGCATAAGCTATTTCTATGATTACATTTAGAAAATATAGATAAAATGGTATTATTATACTCATCATTTTGGATATATATTAACGAAATGACTGTATTGTCAAATTAATGTTTTATCAAATGTCTTTATTATTCAGAGCTTCTGCTTTGACAAACTAAGGATTATAATAAAAATGTTCCTCGAGCACAAACGACCAGCTACTAGTCTTCAGTGCACTGTATGTTTATCCTGTGTTTGTTGTTGGTGCTTTTACATTATTGCAATGGAAACCACTTATTTTAATGAAACCCGACTTGTACATTTGACATAATAAGCTCCTCAAATCAGCTACTTCATACTCTTATATGCTTTTGTTTTCTCTGAAAAAAATGTTTTTGGTCTCTTATACGTTTTGTTGTGTTTTCGCCTTAATCCTTTGGCCGTATATCTCTGTTGGATCTTGTGCATGGCAGCGGCTCATTACAGACAACAAGGAGCAACAAAAGCAAAATGAGATTGAGGTAAGCTGATTTCAGATTTAAACTGAGCAACTCAAATTTGTTTCTCGTTTGTGAGGCAGCCCATTTTACAAAAACAAAACCATCTGCCTGCATCTATTACGTACTCTTGAGAATGTTGTATTGTTTTTCACAGGGTTATAGTAACTTTAGTCAGTACGTATGAAAGGGACATGCATTTTCCTGACTCCATCGATACATTACTCCAAAATACATCATAGTACTGTTTCATCAATGTTCCTAAAAGCCAAACACGTGTGGGTTTAATTACATAATCCACCATGTGTCACAATGGTCACATTTTTATTGTCTTTGATACTTTTATAAACAATTTTGACACAATTTGATCTTGAGAAAATTATTTCTAAAGCACCTTAAACAGTGATGAGGCTATCTTAGCATTCCCACCTTTCAAAAACATCAAAGATTAGTTTTACATATTTTTCTTGTTTCTGATTGGTTGTTCGATTGTTACCATTAGGAGCCGTAGGTGGTCTTCAGCAGCTGGGGATTAGTTTGTGCCAGCTTCTCATCTGATGCTCCCCTGCTGTTGGTGTCCTTGAGCGACCAGGCAATCCTCACTGTGGTGCTGCTGATAATCCGGAGGTGGAAACATCTTTATCACAGCTCCAACTGCACAAGCACTAATTATACCGGTAACACTGCACCAGCACAACCAGGAGGACAAACTATTGCTGTTGTTGATCATGGCCTGAACACCCTTTGCCAAAATATATTAAAGATAGTTTTTACCAGAAACAGGGGCCTATTTACAATGCTTATATCATCGGCCACAAAGGAGATAAAGAATGTATCTAGTAAGACAATTGTGTTTCTGCTGGGAACATGTAGGTGGAAAAAATAAGGAGGATTCTGCCTAAACACTAATGGGATATTTTAAGTTTTTTTGTTTGACTTTAGCCAGTTAAAGCAGCAAGCTATTGGTAAATACTTTCTGAGAATATTTGTATTCTAATCCTAAAAAAAAATGCTATTTAGATTATTGGCATGATTATGGTCATAGTATGCATCCCTGATAAAAGGGATTCCACGAAAGACTGAAAAAGAAAGTGAAGTAAAAAGCACCAGTTCTCCATTGATTGTGACATCTGTGCTGTATGCCATTTCAAAGGGATAGGGAAGCATTCCTGAGTTGCAAAAGCTCAAGTGTGCATCATCTGCATCATGTGAAAATGTGTGATGCCACTTGTTGCACTATGTTACACAAGTTATGGTTACGTTAACTCATGAAAGGTGAATAACTGGTGGCTTGCCAATTCAACATGTTTAGCTTTGTGCTCAGGAAATAGAAGGTTTTGTCAGGAAGTTACAGGTCAACATAATGTTTTTGCCAGAATGAATTGAAGGTCCAAACATGAAGTGAGGCAAATGCGAAATACTAACTTGAAAAAGTTTATTTTCAAATGGAATTAAGGTAAACATAAAAGTAAAACAGATAAAGAGTGTCAGACCAGTCAGAAAAGGGTTTTTAGTTTATAAGACAACAAACATGTGAATCACACAATGGGGCTGCAATTACACCAGAAAGGCATAAATACTGTGAGGTAAACAGAAACCAGCTTAAACAGATAAATAAAAAGATGGAAGTTGATTGTAAACAAGGAGTTCGGCATTTATGAATGCATGCTGGTAAAAAATAGAATACATACTTATAGCTTTTGTCTCTGCCCCAGTAAGTTCCAAACACAGCTTATTTTGCAGTAGGTGTAAAGTGTGACCTTCTGTGCAGGCTGCTACATATCTAAAGCTCGGGTTTATCATATAGTCTATAGATTAAGCCTGTTTAAGACCACCTGACCTCCCATGTGAGGCAGTCTGAAGATTACTTTCAATCTGTGCCCTCATTGATTTAATCAGATTTGCAGTGTTCTCAAGACATCTTTTCAATTTATATTTTTATTATTTTTTGTTATTATTAACGCATTTGTTTTTGCGTTCCATATTTTCAATACCATGTACCCATGTAGTCAATTTCTGGTGAATATGGGGGATTAAATATAATAGTACATATACTCTTGATGTATTTGAGTGTTTGTGTATTTGAGTTACTGTTTATTTAAGGATTATCCACTTAATTCACATCTATCCAAGTTTAGAAACAACCAGACAGGCGTGGAAAGTCATGGAAATCCATGATTTGTTTTGCAGACAATGACATCAATGATTGGACATCACTTTAAAAAAAGTAAAGTAAAAGTAAAAATAATTGGAGCTTATGCTTCATATTTTTTGTACAGATATGCAACAAATATTCATGACCTATCAGTGTAATATTACCCGGTGAGCACCTGATAAATACATTACAATAGCATCTTTCCTCTTCCAGTGTTGTTTCTCTTGGCAGTACAATTATCCAACATATGGGCTTTCTAATTTATGAAAGCAGGACAACAGGCCTTTTACTAAAACCTGGCTATTTTATGTGCAGTTTGGTACTCGCGATAAAGCAATCTCTCAATAATACTAAGTGATGACAGGGGGCTGAAGGAGAAAATAATTTACATAATGGAAAAATCAGACCTAATCTACTCCAGATCTAGAGAGACCATGAAGAGAGGGAGGGTGGGAAGGAGGAAAGCAGTGGATGAGCCTTTAAATCTGAGAATCCAACTGGAGCTGAAGTCTCTCAGCTCCATCCTTAAACCTCTTTGAATGCCGGTTATCTTACAGCGACCCCCAAGACAATGCGTTGGCCTCCAACAATCCCCTTAGTATAGAAGCATATAGCTTTCAGATTTCTCTCAGTTTTCCATAATGTTGAGCAGACATTTGTGTCCTGTACCACCCACTGTAAACTCAACATGTACGTAGATATTCTCCCAGTGACCACAGGGTGGCAGTGTCGTTTACTCTGGCATGGGTTTACTCAAGATGGACATTTGTTAAATTGAAGAATATGAAGTACATAAACCGCACACAGACAGTAAGAAAATGAAAGAAATGAATTGTTAATCATTAAATCTTAAAACAATGTTTACGCGTATGTACATTAAACAAAATGTGATTGATGAGAGACATAATCGGCATTCTCTGTAGTGTGAAATGTCTTCTTTGACTGTGTTACAGTTGAGGGATAGAAACACAAAGAGAAAAAAAATGTGCCTGACTCAGTGCTAAAACCTCATATTAGCTATTTCGGAAATAGAATTATATTTTACACTAAACATGTGATGTTAAGTTTGTCCCCCATGACTTACAATGCAATGGAATCACACCTGGAAAAGATCACTTCACGGCACAGTATGGACAAGTGTATACTTATGGCCATTTGGGTGTTGTTTTGCGGGCTTTGCCTGCTAAACCGTTGGTCCGAAATTGGAATATAGTTGCTGTATGCATCTATACCTTTATATCTGATAGATTGATTAACAAACAATCTTAGAATGTTTAACATGTGTTTAGAAAGTTCTTGTTCACGACCGACTAACTGACCATTCGATTTCAAGAGAAGGATTACATTCAGTGGGGCATTTCTGTCATTGAGGGAACCACAATACACATGTTTCGATCACAAATGACTGAAGCTGACATGTCTTTCGTTACACCTGTCATCATGGCAACAGCTGTTTCCACGGAGACAGTCCCTGTCGCTAAATGTGCTTCAACACTCTCCACCTTCACCTTTTTAAAGTTTTGCGTTTTTATGTCTCTCTCCACGGATTTTTAGACCGAGGGCATTTTCTGCACGGGCTTACAGGTTGATGAAAACAGCATATGGGGATGTGATTTAGAAAATTATTGATTTGTGTTCACAGCTTATACTTAGCAGGCCCCTCCTGTCATGCTGGCATTATCTCCCATTAAGCCGCTGTATACTCAAAGAAAGTTATCATCTAACCAGGAGAAACAGAGAATAAACACACAGGAGCAGAGCTGATCTATCATCTCTTCCAGAGGCCGAGTCAAACACAGAAAGGTGGCTGCTGAAGAATAGGAAAAGGAGGCCGTGGCTGAAGACAAGTACTGCAGGAGACAGTCTGTGTATTACTCAGCATTGTGTGAGGAGCGCAAGATAAAAAAAAACACCGAAGCAAGTGTGTGTCTAATTTTCAGGTTAGCATCTGGGTGTGTCTGTGTGTCAGCTTTGTATGTACCGTACTGGTAGACCAGCTTATACATCATCTGTCCATGCGTCTGTCTGTGTGTCTGTGCCGACGTGTGTGTCACTCTTGTCTGTCTGTCTGGCAGCGTTACAACGCTGAGCCTCTCGTGAAGCTGCTTGCTTCTCTGTTGTGGCTCCTTGTTCTTGGCCTACTTTGGGAGAGGTGAATTTAGGGCAACTCGAGTCTATGGGTAAGGGGATTAGGTCTCCAAACACGCTCCTCTCCAGTTTGGGATTTTGCCCCGATGCCAGACACTTAAAGTCTGCCAGGGATTAAGATAAAGAGAGAAGTAAGAGCGGTGTACATTGTGGTGTGCGTGGGGAGATGTTTTCAACAACAAAAAGATGGAAGAGGAGGGGCAGGTGGTGATTAATAAATAAATATTTGGTGGTGATATGATCTAATACATCAAGGCATCGCTTGTTGACCTATTTGCCTGTGGCTCGTGCCATGATGTCGGTCAGTATGTTTTCAAGGGATAAGACACAATACAGAAGAAGCTGTTCTTTTCATTTCCTTTGTATTAGTGGATGATCTCTGCTTAATTCAGTGGTTTAATTAGGAAATGGCTCAGGTCTTTGCTTAATAGCATTGGTTTCCCAGTTTCCTGATTCAGGAAACAAAAGCAAAGTCCTTGCATTTGACAAGAGTTACAAAATATCCCAAGAAGAATCAAAGTACATCTGGCATGAAAGTCAAGCTTACAAAATAGGCCTATTTGCCAATTTGTTCCACTGACTCAATTTTGAATATTCTAGTCAAATTTAACAAAATCTGCATAAAATGACATTTTTGTTAGTCAAAGGTTTGCTAGTATCTGTAAATAATCTCAAGCATAACAACAGGTGCAATCAGGAATAAAAGAAGCCTCCAACTAACAGATATTTTGCACTGAGAGCAAAGTGGCACGCCCTCTGAATTATTTATTAGAATGATAAGAGCATCAGGTTGAGGTATTAGTGTTCCTGAACCTCTTATTTGGCTTTCAGAAGAGTCTGTCTTTTCCTTTGTCTTGACAGGG
>NW_022280053.1:4762004-4774195 GCF_004355925.1 Anarrhichthys ocellatus
CCCCCCTCCCTTCAGTGGAAAAGAAAGGCAAAAAAAAAAAAAAACACATATCCTCCACCAGCCCTTGATACACAAACATCCATCTTTAGCCATAAGCCTGTTAGTCTAAGACAATTGAGAGCTGACTCCCAATGCAGCACGGCCATCACTGATGGAGTATTGAGAGAAAAGTGCATTGTTGCAACTGCTCAACTTCTTAAAGGTCATGGAAAAACACTTGCACAACAATAACAACATGGTAGTTACTTGAAAATGTAAACAAATAGTAAAAAAAACATTGCAATGTCAACCCAGGATGATGGGGTGATGTGTACAGTGTTCCCAATAAACTGTTTTCTAATTTACCGGATTCCAAACAGCTCAGCGATAATGACATCTATTAGCGACACCATGATGAATGCTAGCTTTTAAACAGCGGACCGTGTGATACTAATGGCAGGCTGGGTGTCTGCTAGGCTCTAATCTACTCTGTCTGGAGTATGATTAATCTGCAAATAAATTATTAATAATAAATACATTCATTTTGCAGCAGTATGATGACATCCATCATTTGAAGTGACTGCTTCCTTGTACAGTCGCTAATCAGTGTCCGTCTCTTGACTTTCCACCTACTGATGGCGAAAGAAAAGGGTACACGTCAATGGAGACTTTGAAAGGTGGATACAAAGTAAGATTTAGGAAACGAAAGATGGGGTTGAGGTATTAGTGGATGAGGGGGTTTTAGAATAAAGTAAAAAGGATAAGAGTAACACAAAACAATAACTAATTGTGCTTGCGAATTGAGACTGTTTGATGCCGCAGAGAAGGAACTATAATTCATCTGCTCGTCTTGTAGTTTTGGTCCAGATTGGGGGTCTAGCTCACTCTCGGAGGGTTGATTAGAGAGAGAGAGGGGCGGGACAGAGAGTTCAATTACAGTTCAATTATAAGCATTCACTGCAACACATGACCTCCTTAAAAATCCAAACACTACATTAAATTGAGCCGTGATGTCTCATTCAAAGCGTTAAGTAATTTTTTTGTAATATCAGCAGTTTTTGGTTAGGCCTCATATGGGTATTGACATACATAAGGATTTACATATGGATTTAAAATGACATCATGACATGCTACCAGTAAATTACAAGACAGTAATATTATTTTGGCAGTAATTTATTTTAAATGTTGTCTTTTGTCTCTGTCTGCCACTTTGATTGAATTATCCTAGGGCCCTCTGGACGGTACAAGATGATAAAGATATGTTTAAACAGTGATTTTACACAGCACTAAGCTATAATGAAGCCCCGAATTTAGATGTGATTATGAAATATTTCTGTTGAATGTTCCCGTTTTATATAAAAAAGTAACCTGCTATAAATGTGTCACCATGATCACATAGATAAAACATTTAGCTTAAGATTCAAACTGCAACGTCAGAGCTGTAACTACATTCATAGAATTTGTGAAATTGTTTTATTATTTTATTTAGACATATTTTATTCACTTAATTTACCTGTTACAATTTATTTAAATTGTATTTTTTAAAGACTCCTTGACTTATCCCTACTGGTCAGGAATATAATTCATGAAGGAAATACTGAATACAAAAGATTTATTTTGTCTTTTTTTTATTGTAGAATAAAAACCCAAATTCCCAGAGAAAATACAGAGCCTCATTGTCCTCGATGGCAACATCACCTAGCTTTAAGACAACTAAGTAAGTATGTGGAAATATTAATTTGTGTTAAATTTGATTCTGTTAAATAGTCTACCACTAACCCTTGGCCATGCATCCTTGACCACGTGGTCGCCTCTTTTTGATCAAAACATGCCACACTGCAACACAATAACAAATATCCCATCAAGCCTTACAAAGCTGATTAGGCCTACATAACTTACTTTAAACCAGTCCACAGACGTAAAGCTCGTATCCCTGGTAAGCTCTTCCGAAATCTTTATTTTCTGTATTCATACCAAAATATACCACCTGCAATCCAGATAGACCCCACAGTAGGCAAACATCTGTAATGACAAGCTAAGTCCAGCCTCAGCTCTGCCTGAAAGGTTTGAACTCTGACCTCACAGGCATTATGTCTGCCTCTGGGGTGGCTTATCAGTGCTCTAAAAAGCTGATATTTCCCACCCAGAACAAAGATGGTGAAAACACAACGTAACCAGTCGGGTCCCCAGACAGTTCGTCGGGACTGACTAACAGCATCCCCCGTATAAATGGATGGGCAGTTGTTGGCCTTTATTGTCTGTGCATGAAACCAGGGACACATGTTGGGTGGTAAAAGTGTCAAGGCCTGACTGAAGGGCCATTGTATTGGTTTCCAGTGGTAGCAGTCAGGCTTTGTTCCCTGGGTTGTTCATCATTAGCATATCAATATTCAAAGGGGGTTATGCTGGCCAGAGGTGGCAGCCTTTTTAGCCTAGAGTAGACCCTCATGCACAAATAATGAAACCTGCATTTGACTCTTACAGGCCAGCTGTTGAGTTAAGCCCATAAGTCAATAAGAAGTGTGACGAATTATAGAACTGATTTTGAATCACAGCTGAGACGGTTTCTACCTTTTTGTCCTTTTCTTTGAATTTCCAAGGATCATTTCAAATGTCTCACAGTACACATGAAATATTTTTGAACCATTTCTCCAGTTCTCTTGGGTGAATAACAAAGGGCTAAATGGTGTCACCCATTCCTACCCACCATACCTCCCTCCCCTTCCTCGACTCAAGCCATCTGACCCCAAGACTGGCAGGCCGGGGGACAGTTAACCTTGTGTGTTATTGTGTGTGTCGGAGTGTGTTGGAGGGGCAAAGCCACCATAGAGTGTCGGTTACTCCGAGGGCCAAGCGGAAAAGCGGTTGGGCAGTTTAGCCAGCTGCTGGGGGAGCGAGCCACGGCTGGCCTGGTCAGTGAAACCTTGCCAGATGGAGCCATTCCAAAACAATGAAAGCGCCTATATGGTGGAAAACTAGAGGCTGGTTGCTCAGGGGACGCAGAGGGAGGGCCTTTATCTACAGTATCTACAACTGGTGGTTGGGGTTGCAATATCTAGAAATATTCTTTGGGTCAGCAACTAAGTTTTTCTGTCCTAATACCTTTGTTGGCTTATCTATCTTGCAGCCACTGAATCAGACCTATCTGAAAATTGACATACAACATCCAAGGCCAACAACTTCTTCTTAGTCCTAGTTCTCCTGCCGTCTTTGACACCCTCTTGCTAACTATTTCTTTCTCTCGCTTAGTTTCCCTCTCTCCCACTCTTTCACACACACTTGCTCTCTTCCTCTTTCTCTCCAGACAGCAACAGGCTGAGGTGTCCTGGGACCACTCCGCTTAGGAGTAACCAAGCCTGGGTAATGAGGCGTGTGATTGGTCCCCTCCCTCTTGAACAAGGCCAGTCTTTGGAGGACATGATTGATGATGACGGCAGCACAATGGCAGCCCGGTGTCAGAGGGGTGGCAAGGGCACACATGGACCCCCCGCGGTAACACACAGTCACCCAGCTCAGCTGTGCAAAAGCAGTTACAAGCATACACACGGCATGTATGCACATAAATGTGCACAATCCGGGACAGCACAGCACACAGGGCCACTTGTGGACATATGCAAGCATGTAAAATGACAGGTACGAACAAAGCAAGATCATGTGCTCCATATGTTATATGAATAAAAGACAGCACATTGAAAGACTACATCATTTCAAAATAATTCTAAAAATATCTCCCTTGAGGCAGTAGATTCGGAGGTTATTCTGAAAACGTTTCATTCTTCTACCCATATTTTTGTCATTAAGTTAAGGCCTCGAATGGTAACAGATCTAAACAAAATCCAACCCATGGCTATCAGAAGAAAGAATTTGGTGAGACATATTGTATAGATTGTTGAAGACAAAGCTACGCCCATCGGGTGTTTATTGTTAGCATGTTTTTTCTTCTTCAAATATAGTTTAAATCGGACAGTATATTGCATATGAGGTTCACTCTAAGGTCTTGTTTTTGTTTACACCTGCAAAAAAACAAAGATGGAGTCTTTGCTCCAATTGAAATATTTTTTGTGCAAAAATAAAATGTAAGCTAAGTTCATGTTCTATTATATGAAACACAACAGATCTCAGTAAAGATTTGTTTTCGTAAAACTATTCCATTCTCTTTTCATGTGCAGCATACTGTTTGTTCTTTTCAAGTAGTCGGGCTGAGGCTTGTCTAATCCACTTGTGAGCCTGTTGAACCTGCTCATATTCAACATCAAAATCAAGTTCTGTAGGAGCTTATGGAGGACCCTGAATGGCTGATTGCAGCTGCCATCTCAAGTAGGACCCAGGTGTGTTAGCACTCTTACCAATTTTCTGCGATGATGCTTTAGGTTTCGCAGAGGACACGCCAAAACAGGATAAAAGCCTCGGCATGTTTTTCGGGTTTGGCTCTTCATGATATTTATGCGAGTGAGCCGAGGATGCCGGAAAACAAAATGTTTGTGTTGGCTTTAAAAAGAGTGGCATTACCAGAACTCATTTTTATTGCTGTTTTTTGCTGAGTTTATTCCTCAAATTCCTTCTTTAACATAACTTGGTGATGTAATAAATCATTTTGATGTTATAGTTTACCCAAATAATAAATTGAGGAAAATTATTAATATGGTAGATGATGAATTTATCTTGCCTTATTTGAGATAAGGATAGGTCACACATGTCCACCATGCACTGCGTTACAAATGAAAAAAGCAAAGACTCTCTTCTCACATTGGATGAAAGGAAAACCAAAGCAGTCCTGTTGTTGTGCTTGTAGTCTAAGCTCCTTTGATGCTGCATTGGCTTTAGGTTACTGTGTACAGCTCCTTCCAGATTTACAAACACTTCTCCCTTAATCTGCATAAAGATCCACACTGACCTGTTGACCAGAGATTACTGCCCTTGAAAACACCCACAAATTTGCTCCTTATCCATCAAAACAAACATCCGCTTGATAATGTTTTTTTAGATCTCAACATTATGTGAATGTAATGGAATTGCTGGAAGAATGGAGGGTGTGAATTTGGTGAGGTAGAATGAGAAAATGAAAAAAGGTGGTTGCTTTAGAGGCTAATTGCCCTGAGTGGACTAATGAACAGCATAGGTCTAATTGGCTTACACCACTTGTGGGCTGGCATGCTGGGCGAGCAAAATTGAATCAAAGCTGTAGGACTACGTCAGAGTAGTTTTGTGCGTTGTGGTGCTAATTGGCACAGTGTCAAAGGCCTGAAGCATGGCACTGAGCCAAATAGACGCGCAGCTCTGCGCAAGCGCCTGAATTGAAATCTTACAGAAAAGGATAAATTGGGGACAATGTTTTTTTAAGGAATCATGAAAGAAAGAAAGAAAGAAAAGTATTGAACTACATTAACCTCTGTGCTTTTTAAGATTCGAACTCGTTTCTGTACTGTGGTCATATTTCTCAATCAAAAGTTTAAAGCAGCGTTTAAAACGAATACCTGTCAATCATTTTAAACTAATCCAACCAGTAAAGACGTGCGCATACTTTATCTTTTTTTCGGTACAACCCACCTGTAAAACTACAAATTATAACCTAACGGTATGTTGTACTATCCGTCCACTCGTATCAATAATGCGATGCGGTCTCTTTTTAACCAACAAAAGAGACGCAGCGATTGAACAGCATGACAACAATGTCCCGAGCAGTGCCCCATTGTGCGCCTTGAAAGACAGACACGTGCACCGCAACATAGCTAAGGAGAAAGATGGGAGGGCAAGCAAGTGTGTGAGTGTGTGAGTGTGTGTGTGTGTGGGGGGGGGGGGGTGTTTGTGTGTGAGCGCGCTTGAAGATAGGCTTGGGGACAGGAGCAGCACACACGCCTCCAGTCTGTTTATAGGAACTCCCCCTTTCAGCACCCTGGACAGAGGCAGCGCTGACCGCCGCCTATACTTTAGTACTTCAGTAAAGTCGCAGGCTGCCGGGCTCACAGTCAGGTCAGCTGACGCTGCTAATGGTCAGACACTTTTCCACTGCCACCCGACCGTCGTCTCCACCTCATCTCGAGCTTATCCAGGAATCAAAGAGCAACTTGATGAATATTCAAAGTGCACGTCCTCGGCGGCTGACGAAAGGAGAAAGGTCGACGGGCGTCCTTTTTAACAATTGTCAGAAATCAAGCTGCCACCGAAGAGAGCTCAACTCACTCTCGAGAGGATAAAATCTCCAGGAAAGTGCCGGTTTGAATCCACCCACCGTCCATACGCAGTAGCCTATTGTTAAGGTTTTTTCGCACGCGTTTCGGCGCTGCTTTCTTCCGTTGGAACACCGGGACATCTTCGAAATGTTGCTTGAACACCCGGGGTCAAGCTGTCAAAACACCGGAAATTTCTCCCGGTACAGTTCAGGCCAAGGTAAGAGCCCATTTTCACTATTTTCACTGTGCATATGAGCATGATCACTTGGCCGGGTTTTAATTGATGTCCTGGGGTCAGTTAATGAGTTACAATTAAGCGTGAAATAGTGGATCACACAGCAAATCGGTACAGCAGGACTGCAGGAGGCTCTTGTTTTGCTGAGTGGACTCTGACAAGCGTGAAATGGGCCTTGTGAACTGCTTTTATTTTAATGTGAAAAGCAAGGACACTGAAATTCCAATTATTTAATGTTTCATCATTTGAATGTTCGATGCGCCCAAGCGGGACACATTGTAAACATTGAAACGTCATATAAAGTTGCGGCAGTTGCAGAAAAACCCGACTGTTATTCATCGACCCATGTTGATGTATACAGACCGTTTAGATGCGCTTCTTTTGCAGCGCGTGTGGGAGACGTTATGAATTTGTAATGAGCCTTCATTGTTGGGGAATCGCACCAACAGATGTTACGCGCGTGTTGTCATTTCACACCGCCGCCTGCGGTTGTAACGGGAGCGCAAGCAGGGCGCAAGATGCGGAAATGGAGAGGCACGGACCCACTGTGGCGACTGCAGCCTCGCTATGGCTGTGAGACAGACTGCCAGCAGGCGCGGTGGAGCTGCTCCCACCCGCACACCACCGACACAATATGCTCAACAGGTGACATTCCTGCCCCGACAGGTGGGACATGAGGTTGCATTGGAGGTGATGGTGTACTAGTGGTCGGATTCAAAGCCTCCCCATAATAGCTAAATTATTAGTGGCATCTAAAGATGTAGAAAAACAAGCTTGTTTCGTGTTGTTGTACGGCTGTATTCATTGTGACTAAGGCAACACAAAAAAATACATTTTAATTTAATTTTAAATAAAAGGCACGTGTGGAATTATGAAGAACAAAACTACGAAAATATGATTTTGAATCAGGTCACATAATACTTATACATAAACATAAACATAAACTTAAACCGAATTTACAAATTCAAATTCAAGCAAAAAAAAAAAAAAAAAAAAATTCCAACGAAAAACGTGAATTTTCTTGATCGTCCTTGCAGCTTTCTCTAACTGACTGACCATTATTCTGATGGTCATTTTATCGCTTTGTTGTCACATTACTGTCGGGCTCGCCCCCTCAAAAGTGAGCGATCAATATGACATCAAAAATTATTACAAAGCTGAAAAGTAAGAGGGGCATCCATGAATCCCACAGCTTTCTCCAAAACGTCTTTCATATACTTCTAAAATACAGGCAAATGGGACATTGATTTTGGATTCATCAGCGGCCCGGCTGGCTGTGGCACTACCCGTGATTTCCCCAGGCGCTCTTTTGTGCCAAAGATCAGTGTCAATAAAATTCATTGGGGTGTTGGCCCGATCAACATGTTATTGAACAGCCAATCTCTCCTCTAAATAAACACTTGTCTTTGAGCACTCAACACACATGAGATGGAGATTGTATGTGTGTGTGTGTGTGTGTGTGTGTGTGTGTGTGCGCGCGTGCGTTTATGTAAGATTTTCAAAAGCACTTATTTCACTTTTGATCAGAATCAATATTGTACACATTGCTCCATAAGCAAGTATATTAAATTCGTAAAACAATCACTTTTGTTCACAAAAGTACCTGAATATAATAATAATAATAGCGACAAACCAAACGGTGATATTCTTTATCTTCTTCCAAGTGTAAAAACACTTGCAGCTGTCTGTAAAATAGAGCGATTACAGTATTTGAGAGTAAAAAAAAATGCTGGGCCACTGCTATATTTATTTTTTGCAACAACAACAACAAAAAGTGAATTAATTAAAGGCAGCCCAAGACAAGGAACTGTGTTCCATAGGGGCCCAATCTCCCCTTTACGCATGGCAGTACTGGAATCTGAATTACAAATAGATCCGAATCCTAGTTAGAAACCACTTTGGTCGATTTACATAATACATCAACAACAAGATTTCTTTTTAGATTTTTTTTTAGAGGTTGTAGATGTAGTTCGTTCTGTAGTTCTCAAATACTCATGGCATCACTCCAATGTCAACGCTGCGATATTTAACACTTTGTTCTGACTAAATGCATGGGCTTCTTACTCAAAACACTGAAGACAATATTACTAACTAAGCAATATTAAAAGTGTAATCTGAATTAGTTGCAGAATATTTTCCAATAACTGGGTTTTCAAAACTGCAATACCATGAACACTCTGTTTTCCTTTTCCTTTAATGTATGATTCAGCAAAAACAACATAACACAAATCCATCACAATATGTGAGAATTAATTATTTTAAAGTTGGAGAAAAACGTGACGCGTTTTCGTGTTATTTGGAGCAATAGGCTAGACTAATTGTGCGTATCAGAGTAACGTTACCACCCAACACTGAACCTCCTGTTTATTCCTCTTCCGGGAAAGGTACTCTCAGTGGGTGATGTTAATCTACCTCCCTGTCGCCCAGGAAACGGAGCAGCGTAATCCTGCACAGGCTTCAACACAGTGAAGCATAAAAGCGAACTCCACTCGCACGCTCGTGTTCGCCATTGGGGCTCCTGATACACAAATTTGACAACACCTGCCTGGTGTGTATGAGTGTGGATGGGTCACAAACAAGAGTTGTATAAATGTAAGCGTAAAATCATGAGCAATGGATGGACATAGTGAGCGCAACTCTCCAAAAGAGGCACCAAATAACACGGAGATGCCCCTTGCTGTGCTGTCGCACAGTGAGGAGCTGCGGAAAGGTAATCGGAAGCCAACATATCAATTTATTCGTTTTTGCACTGATGATATTACACACATGTGTGTATCATGTGATCACACACAGCCTGTCTGACTTTAGTGTCTTTAAATAGCAGTGCTTAATAGCAGGCATTCAATGTGGTGTGTTGATAATGTTTCCATGTTGAATAGGTATCATAAGTAGTACCTATACACGGAGGATGGATGCTACAGTTTATTTTTAATTGTCCATGTTCGTTGCTTTACGCATCAGGCTTTTGACCATTGATTTACATGAATGGTCGTTCAAATTTAGATATATTATATTTCATATTTAGTGCACTGTTTTGGAGGGTAAAACAGACGTAACTCGGTCTACGCACTGTTTTAATTTGGAAATTGCTTTTACATGTATTTGAGTCTGACATAACCGTTGTTATACGATTCGGAAAGTTGTACATGTTGAAGAATACCGCTTAAAAGTGATTTAAACTGTATTCTAAGGCGTACATATATATAAAAGTTGTTCCATTAACTTTTGTTAAATGGTTGCATGTTTATTATTCACTATAGTATAATGAATGAAAATGACCAGTTGTGGGGAGGGTGTTGGATTGATTGGAACCTCACCTGCTCCAAAGTTGTGAATTAACTCAAGAGATTCCCATTGGGATTTGCAAGCGTCTTTATTTTCAATATTCCAAGCGGGGCCCCATAAGGCAAGCAATTTGCTTGGACACCTTATGGGTTTGCACCGTGAGACTATAGGCTGCAGCTTTCTAGTTTTACAGAGCGCCTTGAATTAATGATGACCTGGATACACCTGTTCTTGACGTGGCTCCCACCACAACTTGTGCAGGGCTTCGCTGCTGATGCCAGAAGAAATGATTCATTAATGGTTCATGAATTGTCCACAGCAGAACAATAGGGATGCGATTCCTTGCACGGATGAAATATGAAGTGGTTGGACCTCATTTAATTAGTGATAATGCGACCTGATGACGTCTTACTTGACATTTCAGTTGTCCGTATTCATGTTGTTTGTGTTTAAATGTGTCTCAGAGAGTTGTTTTAATCCGTCGCTGTTGATTTGAGGGAACGTTGTTAAAATATCTGAAATGGGGTTTGGAGATGTTACGTGCTGCAGGCCTGTCTGTCTGAAATTGACCTTGCGTAAAAGTGGCTGCTGCTTGTTAAAGGTGATTACACGTGACAAAATAATAAGAAGCCGGCCACTATTTGATTGACGAGCTATTAATTACCAAGATGATACATTAGCTTACAACTCATTTATGGTCTAATTTTTATTTTATTTTGAGAATCCTGCAAACTTCGGAGCTGCACAATTGCATTTAAGGATTTATTAGTATTTATTTGAATCAGTATAATCGCCATTCATTGGCATTAGAATACACTAATGGTTTCAAGTCACGTTTTATTTAGGCTAAATGCCTCTATCCGAGTCTGACTTCGAGCACATTTATTAACCTTCTTTTCCACGAAGGACCGCCTCCAAAATATACAATAAAAACAATTGATTTATTTAATATCTAAATATTTCATGCATGTGGTGATTAGGTGCCTGCGTTTGGACAATGGCCTCGTGTTTTTAGGCCGACTAGAAATAAAAGAATATCCTTATAGGGATATCAAAATCCCTGCAGGTCCATGTGCACGTTTTCTTTCACTACTGTCATTTCTATACTATTTCTGTATTTTGTGCATGTGTGTGTTTATACTGTGCAATACAATTGTATTTATAGTGGTATTTAGTTATTTTACTGCATTTGGGGAATACATTGATTTTGAGGTATCTGAAACTAAAAGAGTGATGATGATGTAATGATGAAGGCGAAGGTAGAAAGGGTCTTACATGCTATTTATGAAAAACAAGTCAATATAATTTGATCTCCTATTGAAAATTATATATTATTTTAAAATCATAAAAATACGACCAAATAGTCAACTATTTAAAACGCAAAAAAAGGAGAAAAATAGGAAATGGACAAAAAAAGTGAATCATTCGTTTATTCACGCTGCTGATATTTATTCCAGCTATAACGTCTCCTCTACTTAATTAAAAGTGTGTAGATTAACATAAAGTGTGCACACAGTAAGAACAATAAGCAGTTGTCACTCTGCGTGTCTGTTTCCCTCACGCCATTTCTCAAAGCTAGTCGACTAAAATGTTTTTGGTGACTCCATCGTGTCTCCTGCAGAAATCCCAGTATGTGCAGGCTGCAATCAACACATCGTGGACCGCTTCATCCTCAAAGTGCTGGATCGCCACTGGCACAGCAAGTGCCTGAAATGCAGCGACTGTCAGGCGCAACTGTCGGAGAAGTGCTTCAGCAGAGGCGACAGCGTCTACTGCAAAGAGGATTTCTTCAAGTGAGTAGCTTTCAAAAATATCTCAGGGGCCATTTCAAACATTTCCCTTCATAATTTCCTTTATTAGAGATATTTTTGTTACTCCAAATATATTCAGACGCCAATAGTGTTTCGACAGTTATTATGTATTGATGGAAACCGTCTGATTTCCCAAAAGGAGATTCGGGACCAAATGCGCAGCCTGTCAGCAGGGGATCCCGCCCACACAGGTGGTGAGGAGAGCGCAGGACTTTGTCTACCACCTGCACTGTTTTGCCTGCATCGTGTGCAAAAGGCAACTGGCCACAGGCGACGAGTACTATCTGATGGAGGACAGCAGGCTGGTGTGTAAGGCCGATTACGAGACCGCCAAGCAGAGAGGTGAGCTGCACAATGACTGCCTCAACATTTCTATTGGTGGCCTGAAAACGGATCCTAACTCTGGATGTTATATGATACGTTTGTCTGCAGACATGTTTTTAAGTGCCTGCTTTGAGTTGTGCGTTTGACGTGACAATGAGGTCACCCATAAACTCTGACCCACCTGTGCTAATTGCGTCGTTGCCCGCAACCCAATCGATAGCAAACTGCGTAAAGTGGAGACCTGGATGTTGCACTTGCACTCTGCGGCTTGAAGGAATCAGCTTTCAATAACCCTTATTATCGTGGGGGCCTTCCTGGGTAGAGACAGAAAGAAAGAGGCGTGTGTGTGTGTGTGTGTGTGTGTGTGTGTGTGTGTGTGTGTGTGTG
>NW_022280053.1:4774205-4778194 GCF_004355925.1 Anarrhichthys ocellatus
GTGTGTGTGTGTGTGTGTGTGTGTGTGTGTGTGTGTGTGTGTGTGTGAGAGCGAGAGAGAGAGAGAGAGAGAGAGAGAGAGCAATCATGAAAAAAAATATTATGTTACAGTTGCAAGCACTGATCAGGTTATTTATCTTATCTAAATATTTAAATGCTTTTAAATGCATTCATAAGGGCATTTATTATTTTTATTAAATTCTACATTTGCAGTAAATTTACACTGTGGTTTCTTGCTATTATTCATGTGTACTAAAGCAGCAACAAAGTCTGGAGAAAAAGAGAATTTTCATGTATTACTCAATAACAAATTAACATTATTACAATTTGAAGTCACATCATTGAAAATGCATCAAAGCAATTATGTTTTACGATCATATTTTAGCTACTTACCCCAAAGTAACTCTTATATATTTTGTTCGTAATAATTGTTCAAATGGATAATTTTCTTAAAGGGAAATTACACAAATATTTTTAACAAGTAGAGAAAAACGTTCAATCAAGCCATATTTTCAAAAATATATTACTAGCAAAACATATAATTCATAGACCTGCTATCTAGTATCAATACTTTTTATACTTTAACATGTGTTGTTTGTGTTGTTTCCTCCAACACTATTTTATGCACAAAATATTTTCATTACATACCCTGATTATATCAACCAATGCCACAATCATTTCCCAGCATGCTCTGCTCCTGATAGGGCCAACTGGTATGGTCAAGTTTTATCTCCCCATCTGTTTGTTTGAATTTACTGGCCGACACCAAGTGTTGATTTACGCAGCAACTTAACGCAAGTTTTCACTGAAAACACACACGTTTATTTTACTAATGAGAGGTCGCAATTACTTGGGCAGCATCCATTTGGATGATGGTTTTGTATTTTGCTGTGCTGGCCAACAGATGTGCAGACATGATGCAATTATGCACATGGATGCCAGTTTTTGGTTTATAGGCAGAGGGGAATTTATCCATTTATGGTCAATTAAAAAAGTTGTATATTATACAAGCTTGTTCCTTTTTTCGGTTGCTGTGAATATGTGTTTCTATCAAAGTTTTTCATGATACTGACCCAAAATATATCCGCATAAAAAATTGTTGATAGTAACATGTTCAATCATCATACATATTTTGTTGTGTTATAGTGTTAGAGACAGAAATTAATTGAAAAAACTGTACAAGTATAATAATAGCCAGATTAAATGCAGCCAAATTGACTGTTCCTATTTATTGTTAATTCAAGTATTGCGAAATTTAACAACTTTTCTCGAGACCTCAGGCCTGGAACGTAAAAAAAAATGGACAGCTTTGAGGCAAAATAACTGTCTTGCACTGGCTTACATTTTGTGATGTCAATTCATTTTTCAGAAGCAGACTCTACTGCAAAAAGGCCACGAACTACCATCACTGCTAAACAGCTGGAAACACTGAAGAACGCTTACAATAACTCTCCCAAACCTGCCCGTCACGTCCGGGAGCAGCTATCATCAGAGACGGGCCTGGATATGAGGGTTGTGCAGGTAAAGTATATTATTATCCATTAAGGGCTATTCCATTAGTGTCCTCACTTCATTATGGAGGGACAATTGTGGCTGAACTGGCACAAGCCTGCTGTACGCATAAGTGTGTGTGTTTGCGGGGAATTTACGGCTAGATGGAGTGAAATGAAGTCCAAGTGAAAGTCAGCATGGTTTAAGTGCAAGCTCGTTAACAATGCTCAGAGGGCCCCTCGCATATTGTCTGCTGCTGAGGAGCCTCACGCCGGTTGCTAGGTGGTGGTCATATATATTGTTTTATTTGCAAGGACAAAAGTAGAGATGGAAGCCACTAAAATGCTGCTCATTATTCAGTGAAAGAGAAGGGGTGAAGAGGGTTCACTTAGGGCGCAATATCATTAAGGAGAATGTAAAACCGCTTTTTGTACTTGTGACTGAAATGGATTAATTGTGTGCGCAAGATAAAGATAATAAGAAATGGGACATTTGTTCATTTTGTGTCCGATTTCAGCGAGGTTAGTTGAAGTTTATGAGTTTATCTGTTTATGTTTTCTAAAGGTAAAATGTATAAATCAGATCAAAAGTGGATATAGAAAACTTTGAATCATTTAAACAGAGTGGCACTCCAACCTGTCTGCTCCCAGGGGTGAGGAAAACTTGTAGCTGTAGTGAAGTTAATTAAATGCCTGATAAATCTAGCGTAGGAGACGCTGCTCCCAGGATTACTGGTCAGTGTCACTGTTTCAGTCTTCCACATGGAGTCACAAAGGTGGGAAGCCGCGTCCCGACAGTCCTTGAACATTCATTTTGTTTCAATGCATTAAAGCATAATATGTGCATCAAGGAAAGAGCAGAGGACTTTGTATGTAGAGGACTTTGACTCAGGCATGATGACTAAACATTGTGTTCTATGGTCCTCAAGACCGAGAGGAATATGTAAATGAGGTGAATAAATGTGTCGGAAAAAACACTTTTCTTTAATTTTGCTGCAACTGTCTCAAAGATGAATTTATCAGTTTTTATTTTTATTTTATACTCAAGCCTCATTTGACTTACTGTGGTAAGCAGTCAAATGCATTTCTAATAAGTCACCAAAGCCATCTCGTCTTTTCACCCTCCAGGTTTGGTTTCAGAACAGGCGAGCTAAAGAGAAAAGGCTGAAGAAAGATGCCGGTCGGCAGAGGTGGGGCCAGTATTTCCGCAACATGAAGAGGTCACGAGGAAGCTCCAAATCCGACAAGGACAGCATTCAGGAGGAGGGCATGGACAGTGATGCCGAGGTGTCTTTTACAGGTACAGAGTCAACAGCACAAGATGAATAGAGTGGGCACTTTTTTCACAGGAGACATTTGAATTGTCATAGTAAGAAAACCAGACAGTGAGCCCGCATGCACCATACCAGGACCCTGAAACTGAAGCACTTGTTCTTTTCCTACGGTGACTATTATCTGTATGTAAAACACAAATACAAAATGTAAAAAAGACTTTATTCCATTTCGGTGTATCATTTTCGGAGTTTCATCTCCTAATGCAAAAACATATTTACAATATTTCCAGTTTGGACATTAAAATGAAATGTGTGGTTCCAGAAGCTTGTAGTGACTTCTCATAGAGTTACTTCATGGATGTTTAGCTGATGAATTACTGTAGCTGGTAAGCTAACTGCTAACATATTAGCATCCCAAGAGCCTTGCAGTCACAATATTTCTTCAGACTTCTTTTCATTGTCCCTGCGTTTATGCCACCTCGGCATTTTGCTCCTGGCTTTGTTCATTATTTCATCAAATAAAGGAGATGTTGAGGAGGGGATGAATCTATCCAAGCTAACAAAGCAAGCATCTTAGCTCAGTCACTAAAGAACAATACATTTACATACTGCAGTTAATTTGAAAGAAAAGAGACGGTATGAAAGGAATATACAATAAATGAATGTTTCCATTGTGGACGACTACAGTTTTAGTGAATGCCATGCAATCTGAATAACAAATATCACCTTTGTCCATCGTGTTCTTGTTGCACAGATGAACCACCCATGTCAGAGCTTGGCCTCACTAATGGCATCTACAGCAGCCTGAGTGAGTCCTCTCCAGCCATGGGGGGCCGCCAAGGGGGCAACAACCACAGCTCGTTCCCCCTGGAGCATGGCGTTCTTCCCTCTCAAGACCAGTTCCACGACATCCGCTCCAACAGCCCCTACGGCCTCCCTCAGTCGCCAGGGTCGCTTCAGGCGCTACCCAGACACCAGCCTCTCGTCTCCAGCTTGGTCTACCCCGACTCCGGCCTTTCTATCATGACCCAGGGCAGCGGGCCCGGGATCAACCCTGGTGTGAGGGGCTCCATGAGTGCCGCCAACGGCCCCAGCTCGGACATCTCGACTGGCAGCAGCGGAGGATACCCAGACTTTCCTGCCAGCCCTGCATCCTGGTTAGATGAAGTGGACCACGGGCAGTTTTGATTGGTCAACGACAAGAAATTTGACTTTTTCTGGGAGGG
>NW_022280053.1:4778294-4783361 GCF_004355925.1 Anarrhichthys ocellatus
AAGGATCATAGTCTTGGTGGTGGGGTGGGGGGGGGGGGGGGAGGGGGGGGGGGAGTTTTGTGTCACACATGACAGTGATTGTGCAAAGGAATAGACTGCTGTCCTTATCTGGGATCTGGATGGAAGGAGGGGGGAAAAGGTCCTTCATTAAAAGCACTTGGCCTAACAATTGCTCTTCAGAAGTATAACTGTATGTAAAGCAAGAAAGCTGTCAAAGATGTTCAATTTCCAGATACCACTATAAGCTTTTTCAAACATTGAGACTCAATCATTTGGATTTTCACCAACTCCCCCTCTTTATTCTCATCTCTTTGTTTTCTACACTGTGTTCAGGTGCAGAATTCAGTTCAGAGTCTTTAAATGTCTGGTTGTTGCCAAATGTCTATATATATATATATATACATATAATGGTTTATCATTGTGGAGACTTTATTTTTATACAAACCCCTTCCTGGACATAAATAGGAACCCGGATATGAGGACTTTGTACATTCTTAAACAGGGATATAGGCAAAAATGTAGATGTTGTCTTAAATGGTACCTAGGGGTCCAATTACTTCTATGCATTTGTGTGTTCTCAGATGTATCTTGTTTGTTTCGTTCTACCGAAAACAACCCCAAGGATGAACTTGCTGTAGCACCCGGGGGTCTGATGTACATGTTTGTTTATGTGGAAAATGTTTTATGTCTTATTTATTCCCTCTGGTAATGATGACGATGATTCCTGATTAAATGGCAGGACTTTAATAAATTTGTCACCCAAATCAACAATGAAGTTTTATCCTTTCTGGTTGGACTAGTGGTCTGAAAAATAATTGTGGACAGTGGTTAAAGAACCATGATACATTGCAAAGTAATTTATACAACTAGTTTCTTGTCAAAGTCAAGAAACGTGAGCCAGGTCATCCTTGACATTTATCTCATATCTTACATCTTACATCTATATTTTCCTGCAAATCTATAGCATGTCACAGCACTGAGAGTGAAACCAGAGCAACCCCAATGTTCTGGCTGTGTCTGCAAATTGAGTATCTGGCTAACTACCAACCCTGTATCAGGGGTTCAACAGCTCTTTAGTGGAGAAATGTGATGCAGACAGAGAGTCAACTCATCAATTCAGAGATTACTGGGTCTTGTTTGCCCAAATGCCCCTATGGGAAAGGAATCTCCAATCCATTAGCAGAGAAGGGATCAAGTGCCCCTTGTGAATTTCCTCATTTGTTTAGTTACTCAAAGTCAGGTTCAATTAAGAAGATTAAACCGTATACGTGTAGGTAAGTGCATGAATGTGTGTGTGTGTGTGTGTGTGTGTGTGTGTGTGTGTGTGTGTGTGTGCGTGTGCAATTCCATGTTTATTTATTTGCCTCTATGATGGCTTGTGTTATGAATGCCTTGCATGATTGTAGGTGATTTTCAACTGATATATTGTAAACCTTTTACTTTCTTTAAAATGTGTTTATTTATTTATTTGTAGAGTGTCTCTAAAGCCAAGACTAAAGACTGTTTGTGCGACGACAATTTCAACTGAATTATATTAAATATCAAATCTTTCTACTTTGTACAACCAAAAGTGGAAAGTAACTGGGAACATGTACCCAAGTACTGTACTTACGTGCACTTTTGAACTAGTTGTACTTTACTGACACTAAATATTTTCATTTTATGCCATTACGTTCCATTTACTGCATATTTGGTGGTAATACTGTACTCCACTACATTTCTCTGACAGTTATAGTTATTAGTTACTTTGTAGATTACATCCAAAACATGATCAACAAATAACATGAGATACATTAGTATAGAATAAACTATCAAGTGGACTATAAAGTATTTAAAATGTGCCTGCATTGTCCAGCAACAACAATATGTTGTTCAGACATGAATGCATCAACTATTATAATCCGACACTCTGAAGGGGACATTTGTACTTTTGATACTTTATTGTGAGTATATTTGCTAACAGTCCTGCTTCTGTACTTTTTGTAATGTAGGAAATATACAACTCAAAATAACAATAGTGCGAAATCCGACAATTGTGAAGAAAAGAATTGTTGTCTTCATGTTCTGACAGTTATAGACAAAGCCTTCAGCAAATGTATGCTGTTGCATGCTTACTGTGTTTCGTTATGCATGAATGTCTGTCAGCATGAATGTGCAGCTTTTCTGTGCAGCTATACGTGAAGTTTAAAATGTACGAAGGTGACAGCCAGCTGTCCTCAAACCTTTTGTTTTGGTGTACAACCTCCAACTTCCTCCACCATTAACGGTTGCCTGCTCTGCTCCTCAGGTTCCCAGAACAAGAAAAGGAACACCAGACAGGATATCCAGCCCAATCCTCCCAGCTGAGTGGCAGGTATCATTGTTGCCTCGCAAAAGCGACAAGTGTGTAACTTGATCCAAGGAGAGTTTGGCGAAGACAGCAAGGGGGTGAGAGTGAAGTGTCAAAGGCTGTGTTAATCTCCTCGATACCCACCGTGTTCAGTGTACTAAAGTGTTTGTATTTGGGGTTAGACAGGCCGATTTGTAGACATATACGCAAAAGCTACCTGCACTTATAGAGCTTTTTATGAGTCTTTGAATTTGTTGACCACATGGAATTGAAAAGAAAACACAGCGGACAAGCTCTGTCACACAGCAGGTGTGAGATTTTGGTGACCAATGGATGAACTCTTCTAAGCAAACATCTGGGATTACCCCGCCCCACTCTTTCAGATTGAGTTGGAAATCCACCGTTTTCTGAGTAAGGAATTAGATTAAATTGGGTATGCAATTTGTCAGATGGGTTGTGGGTAAGAAGAAGGTGAGGAAAAAGACAACAACATGAATGTAGGGAGCTTCACAATAATTACGTAAATGGTGGGAAAACTATGTGAGAAAAAAAGCTCTCCTTCCTGGTGGTGAAGAGTAAAGCTGCTGAAGATGAGGATGCTGAGAGATGCACAATACAAGCGTGATCCTATGTCTAATATAATGGCATGTGCGGGGGTTATTGAAAGCAATTACATGTGCAGAGACAAAGATGAATAGAAAATAAAACAAAGTGAGCAAAAACTGTACCTGGTTGTGGACGCGATTAGTGGTCTAAATTACAAAACATCTGAAAGCCAAATGCTTCATGACTTCAAGTACGGCATTATTTCTACAAGGAGCACAGCACTTTTGAGATACTGAGCATTCATTTTTTCACATCCCAGATTTATAATCTGATAATAAATAGGGAATAAATAGAGACAGGATTATCTGAAAATCTTTGAATTAAATAACTAATCTACTTCTGATCCTGGTGTTTCAGTGGGAGACAATGAATGTGATTTAATGGTAAACTCATTAAAGCAGTTGTGCAGCACATATCAATTGCATTACAGTAAAGATAGCATTTGTTAATATCACAGCAGACTACTGTCATTTTCATAGAATTGAGTAGAATTGTTCTCCAATCCTGAACATTTACATATTCACATTTAAACTGTGCATCGTGTCATTAGAAGACTACATTTATTTACGTCAAATCGAGGCGAGACATGTATTCTTTCAGAGAGTGGAAAGAAAACATCCAAAAAACACATTTAGGTGTTTATTTTATTACAGTTTGGAAATTTGTGGCTGCAGATTTCTCCTAATTTCCTCAAAAGTTAACATTAGACAATTCCACATTTGCATGTTGAAACACAAAATTCCAGAAAACTTGTAATACAAAAACAAACGTTTGTCATAATGTAAGTAATCAACTGGGGAGGTTTCATGGTGATATTTATTAGTTAAATTGTACACATTCTTCACTTTTAGTGACAATATATATATATATATATATATATATATATATATATATATATATATTAAAGGCCATTTTCCATTAAATGAGGTTATTCTCATGCTCTGAGCCAGAAATCTCCACTTCAGTAGCACTTACACATACCAATTCCAATCTATATTCTAACGGTTTTCACAGAGGGGTTTGTTCATATATCATTCACACCCTGATTTATATAACCCTATATTCCTAAAGATATTTTTTATGGCTTTTGACAATATCCTCGGATTTATGGAGTTGGAGATCTCCAAAAGTCCCTTCATAAAAACCTTTGATCAACAGGGGAAGTTTCAAGGTGATATCTATTAGTTACATTCTTTATTTTTTACCTTATTCAACTTTAGGGTCTCCCCTTAACGATCTCCTTTTTTTTGTACAAGACTTCATCGACTGTTGTTGGCAGCATGACACACGGATGAAGAGGACAATTGTGTACCTTTTCTCTCCCTCATTCTCCAACTTTAGAACTGTGTCGTCTTTCGTTTTGTCTTTGTCTAAAGGCCTGTAGCTCTATCTCTACTCCAACGCCATAGGCCACACATTTAACTCAATATTTCTACACATGAATCTAAAGTTAAGACCTCTGCTTAAATCTACAGCGTGCGTTCAGATGATATCAGATATAGTAGAAATTGTATATTTTGAGTTTAGATTATTTTAGAAAACAATTGGTCTGTATGTATTGAAATGATTTCAGATTTTAAAGTACAGCATGTCATGAGTGTATTAATGATATTTAAATTGATTGCAGTAAACGTGGTTTTTAAGTTTCTAAATTACAAGACAAAAATGAAAATAGATTCCTCATAAAATCACCAGTGCTGACGGTATAACAATTAGTCAATATAAATGACAAGGTACAAATCATGAAATATAAATTCAAATCCCAATGATTGTTGAGGTTGCCTATTTCTTTGCAGCTACTGTTAAACTGTTGCTTTTGACTGTCCTTTCTGTAAAGGACTCTTAGCCTGGCAGCACGCCTGGTGTCTATCACACACACACACACACACACACACACACACAGAGACACACACTCACACACACACACACACACACACACACACACACAAGCCCCCCAGCCCCATGTCAGATGGTGCTGAGTAAATCAGGTCTGACAATAACACCTCCCTTGGGTCCCACACATCACAGCTACAATTCAGACCTAATGGAGCGGCAACGGAGGGGAGGCCGCTTGGTGCGTGAATTTGTGTGTGTGTGTGTGTGTGTGTGTGTGTGTGTGTGTGTGTGTGTGT
>NW_022280053.1:4783371-4799246 GCF_004355925.1 Anarrhichthys ocellatus
GTGTGTGTGTGTGTGTGTGTGTGTGTGTGTGTGTGTGTGTGTGTGTGCGTGTGTGTGTGTGTGTGCCTAATATATGCACGGATGCATGGAAGCAGCGTTTCATTTGGGGATCTCTGGAGGAGGGGAGGGATGTGGGAGAGAGAAGACGAGGAGCACAGTGGATTATCTGCGGTACAGATATCAATCAATTATGGCAACTTGTTAATGAATAAGATCCTGCAGTGGTTGGGGCTTTCTGGTTGTATATAGAGGCAGATATGGGAAAGGAAAAGGTGCTAGGGAAACGAAGAGAGTTGTTCAATAGAAGATGTGAATTGGGTTTTTATTTTTCAATGAAATTATCAGAAAAAAAGTTAGATTTTCCTAATAACAACACAAACAAACTTAGCTTAAAAGCTGCTTAAAACTTAATGTAATAGACTGTGGAGTTAAAGAAAGCACACACACAACAGAGTGTCTCCAAGCTGGTGCACACACACAGAGTCAAACAAACTGCAAACACAGCACTGACCAACAGGATACTTTTGTTCATGCTGTAGATTAATGGCAGCAGCAGCATTAAAGCAATCTAACTAATCAACACGGTCATTAGCGTGTGTTTTTACTGACGACTTTAATCAAATCTATCACGGCTCCACCTCTCCATTACCCGCCGGCCGCATAATTATCTCTTCATTTCATTCTTAGACGGGAATGCAATATCTGGTAATCTGTCTGGAATGCTTGACTGAAATGCACCCAGGGACATTCGTATTAGAAATGTATCGGCTAATGTATCACTCAGCGCTTCTTCTCACTGCTGGCATGTAGATGTTTGTCATTTTTTATGCAATCTTCGTAGCACTTCATCCGGGCATTACCCTGGAAGTGGCCATGAGAAGCATACTGATTTTCAGATAGCGTGTTTGTTCAAGTATCGTCATTGACAGCTGCTTTACGGTTTCATTTGATGTGTATGTCAAGCCACCAAACGGCATGAAAAGTTGACAGAATTCTAACAATTATTATTTTTTATGCTCAAGTGTATCTTTAGCATCAATTACATTATGGATTGGATGAAATAAAAATGAACATTAAAAAAACTGTCCATTTTTAATATTGGAAAGCAAAGAAAGCAGCTATTTTGCATTTTGACACTGTTTTGATAAATGACTAAAACAAATGATTATCCAATCTGGATTTAATTAATTTTCCACGGATCAACTGAATAATTGAGTAATCATTTCAGCATTAATTGTTTTTTCATAGGTGATAAATCTTCCTTCTACAATTCGGTTGATTTATCGCAAACAAATTCTAACAAAACAAAAAGGTTTAGCCGCTTGCTGTGGACAAACCTGTGTTTTTACAGCCACTGGCAGACATGTTATTAGACAAATGTAGATACTGATGCTTTAAACATATTTGTGCTGGATTTTGCCTTCTTATTGCTGATGTCAGGATTCATAACAGACCTTGTTTGTATTTGCCTCACACTGGGATAATCACCCGTTTTCTCATTAGGAGCCTTGGCTCAGCAAAGGGCCATCTTGGGGCCTTTCGGCAGCTATGAGGTGTTAACAGCTCCCCACGGGAGGCTGTCTGGCTCTCACATAACCCTCGACCTCCCCGCCCACGACTGCAACACTCACCAAACCACTCAGACTCACAGATGGTCGCTATAACAGCAGCCATCGCGCTTTTCAATTATCGCTACTCCCGGGAAAGGCCATTGCTCAGCTGTCACCGCTCAGAGCCACAGCGGGTCGGGGAGGAGCCAGAGAGACATGGGAGATTGAGAATTCCTGCATCCAAAAGTTGGAAAACCCAAAGAACGGATAAGTATTTTTGGGAACACACATGATCATTGCTTCCAACAGAAATCCAACCAGCAATGCGCTGTTTGACAACGATCATAAAAAAGAGGGTCTTGTTGGCTGCCTGAAATGGAGGGAGGGGAGACATGGACGGCAAG
The DNA here is from genome assembly GCF_004355925.1 of Anarrhichthys ocellatus. Classification (NCBI taxonomy): domain Eukaryota; kingdom Metazoa; phylum Chordata; class Actinopteri; order Perciformes; family Anarhichadidae; genus Anarrhichthys; species Anarrhichthys ocellatus. The sequence goes on from NW_022280053.1 coordinate 4,785,326, forward strand.
CCCTGCATGTTATAGAATATTGCTTCATAGTGGGGAAAAGAGGCCAGGATATCAAGGTTTTAGAGCATTGTTTCCAGGTGGCTGTTTTCAGACAGACGCATTTCATCTTATCTTCTTTTTCATACCTGTAATCTAGCAACCTGTCATCAGAGAGGTAACTTGATGGGCATCGTGTCGAGCCAGTCAGAGTCAAACAAGTCATGTGGCAAGAAGCAGGCACATCCTTTGTGTGCACCATCCATCTACAATTAGGCCAAAGCTTTTCAGAGCCTCTCCTAGTACGTCATTGGAGAAAAGAGAGATAGTGACTGGAAACTGATCAGAAAGGTCGCCAACAGCAACTGAGCCTGACAGCACCTCTAATGTTTAATCCATATTAAAAAAACTGTAAACTAAGCTGCAGCTTCATATCTAGCGAATAGAAATGAGAGTCTTATCGATCTTCACATCTAACTCCCTGCAAAAAAAGCCAAAAATGTCCTCAAGCATTCCTTTAAGCTTTTTGAGTCATAGCTGTCTCAAAAACGACCTAATTATTACACTTAATAATGAAGCTATGTTAAAGTAGCAATAATGCTCTTCAGGCGATGCCTTGAGAAATGTTGGCGCTCTCAGCGTGATGCTGCAGTTCCCATTCAACAATTTACATCACCCCATATTGTGTATATACTTTTCTTAATGTTTACACCTGCCGAGTTAACCAAGTGCATGTTCACTGACATTTTACAAATTAGAATGTCAATTTGGGGTTTTCTTTTTACATTTTTCAACTGTCTCCACCAGTTAGAGCTCACCTTATCTCCCCCCTGCTTATCCCTGTTGGGTTCGCGTATGCGGGGGGAAAAATCAATGAGGCCAGAAACATGTGGCAGGAGTCAGGTCTTCTCTCATTAGGCCTGACAAAACAGGAAGACATCTGTCACAATATAAAGCAGCTGCAGGACCACAGTTTACTTGTGATGTTATACCGATTAGAGTTTATGGATCTATCTGTCTGTTTTAACAGTGTTCAGGTGCATGAGTTCCTTTTTGTGATCATATACATTGCAGAATGCTTTCCACTTCATATATAATCAATTAGTTATGATATATCATTTTATATAGAGTATTGTTTTATTTTTGAATATGGTATATTAAGATGTTCTAATGCTGTAATTTAAAGGTTTATATGATTTTTCTACATTTCTGAGTTGCGAGCATGTCGTAACCGTAGCACGTTTGTACATTAATGAATTGTACCGATCTGAACATGAGTGCCCAGGTTTCCATTTGACCGTTTCCAGCTCTGCTATTTGTCTTTCCCAGCGAGAAGAAGTAATCCTGCTTCAGCCCGAGCGCCCCCCCAAGGTCGCCGCCATCAGTCGAAAAACAGTCAATCCAGGTTGGAGCATTTGTTCCAGCCCCTCTCTCCCTCAACCCCGTTGTTGTCTTTCCTTTTTTTTCTTCATAATTCATGTCAAAGCATCTCTGGAGAGATGAGTGAGGGTGGTGTGTTGGGGTAGATGGGGGGGGGGAGGATGGGTGGAGAGGACAAGGGGGTGGAGAGGGCACACACTTAATCCCAGGGTCAAGATGTATTTATTGAAGATTAATAACAGAGCAGCAATCTCATCATGCTCTCGATGATTTTATAATTTGGTTTCTCGGGGTAGGAGGGGGAACGGGGGTGGGGTGGGGGGGGGGGGGGGGGGTCAGGGACAAAAGCAAGAGGTAGACGGCGAACTCTTGCAGGAGCAGAATACAGTACAGTGCTTGTGATTTAAAGCTTAGATATTGTATCCGAAAAGGTTCATGTACTTTATATGTTGCGACTTGGAGATTCATAGTTGATACACATTCATACAGAGCTGATCTCTTCTCACCGTAGTGTAGTCTTTTCAAGAGACACTGCGTGTTTCAGCAGCAAACTACAGTAAACTACTCATTTAACATGTTGTAACCAAACCTTAAAGGTATAAGACAGCATTATGCTCTCACCTTCTGCCCGGTGTTTGCAGGGTTACATCAACCAACTTCACAGATTGGAATTAACAGTATTTTCATCCACCCAGCCACCTTTGTTGTGTCTCTTTTTAAATAATACATTTTACAAAAGCTGTACTATAAATCCCAACTATTAAACCACCTCATGTTGAGGAGCAGGTATAAAAGGTTTGAAGATTTATAATTACTTTTAGGGTGTAGTATTTCATGTCAGTGTAAAAATTCTTAAATTTGACCAAGAATGAATAACTTTAAATGTAGATTATTATGTATCTGCTTCTATAATAAAAATAAAACAATATTACTGCCATACATTAATAAAATGATACATCTGTCTAGTGGAAGAAGATATTTGTCTATGTGGAAGCTGCATCTCTTAATATTGCATATGTAGAGTGGCAGCATCCATCTCATTCAGTTAATGGATTGTTGCACACTTAGACCACAGATCACCAGAGAACGAGCTGTAGAGAGGTTGAGGAAGAGACACCTTTTGTCACCAAGCAACAGGAAAAAAAATGGTAAAAAGATAAATTTCAGCTCGGGGTAAAGGTTCAAGGTTCAAGGTGCAGTCTCCCATCCAAATTTATTTATACCCCTAATAATAATGAGTGGATTGAATAGATTGTTCGTCCCTGACCTTGGTGATCAGGCAAACCTTATGCCACTATATCAAAGCAGACAGGCAGACAAGTCTGCGCGATGTGACGGCTGCCATCGGCGGCGGCCCAGAGATGGAGGTAAGGATGGAGGGAAGGAAGGAAGGAAGGAACGCAGGAGAGGTGGAGGGAGGGCGGTATGTAGAGCAGAAGCGATGGGAGGTGAAGGGGCACCATGTTTGCATTTTGTATGCAATGAGGAGCGTGTATGAAGGGCACCAAGGAAGGGCAAATGTGCTGTGCGTTTTTATTTTTGCCTGTGCGTGTATTTGCGTATACCTGTGCATGTGGAAGTGTGCGTGTGTGCATGTGTGTGTGTGTGTAAAAGATGCAGAAAAAGTAGGCCAGGAAATCCTTTGTGTCGACTAATTGCCTCTTTATGTCAGACATATACAAAATAAATAGCATATCCTTTGAACATAATACAGTCCTAATGTTTGTTACATAAGAGAATAAATCTGTATGTAGCTTTTGGTTCATTGGGGGGGGGGGCTCAACAGGCTACAGTTTTTGTTAAGAGCAATTTTAGTATATAACCCTTAGCTTAGCCAACAAACGTATACAGTATGACTTGGGTTCTATAAAAGCATACTTTTTTGTGTATATCAGTTAAAAAAATTATACTTCCTTTTACATAATCAAGTACAATTTTCCACTGAGAACAGGCTCTTACTGCAGAGCGTCCCACTAATTTCAACATCAAAACCCTTTTTCCAACTTCCTCCTCCCACAAACTGAATCAACCTTCCTCAGCACATCCCTCCTGAGACCAGACCGTCTCTTGAATCTCTGAAGCATTAGCCATCAAAGGGCCATCTCCAGCTACATTAAATGTATTTAGATCTTACAAAGTGCTCCCTATTGAATCCATCACGTCTTTCAGTGACTTAAGAAGCTAAAAAAAAAAAAAAAAAAGGAGGATGAGGGGGTGGCGAACAGGAGAAAGGGGAGCTCAGGGATTTACAGTGACAAAATGCTGGGGTCAGGCAGGGTGTGTGGCGGAGGTATTGATCAGTGAGGCATGCAGCGCACACGTGGCCCGAACCCTGACCCTTAAATAGCGAATGAATCTCAATCCAATAGACTGGAGTGTCTGGTACAGCTTACACACACACACACACACACACATATAACACACACACCCACCCACCACACAAATATATTTGTACAAATACACTCATGGTCTCGCTGCCATTGCTACTAAACAACACACCACCCCAATCAATATCGGCAGAGCATGAATTCCACATTTAAAGATCGACAGATCCTGAATAAAAGAAAAGGTGTGCATCTGTGTATGTGCATTGATGTTAACATGTGTGTGCAGTGTGTGTGTGTGTGTGTGTGTGTGTGATGTATACTTGTTTATGTAGAGAGAGAATATAAAAGATACTGAGTGAAAAGAGAGTGACATGACTATATTTCCATTTGCAGCTAAAGCTACATAACAAGGGCTTTTTCACCATCCAAGACTTTTTCAAATGCCTAAAAAAACACAGAAAGGACAAATGGGAAACATCTCTAAACACAACAGGAGGAAAAACAACCTGTTCTCACAATCCTGAAACAGTTCAGTGCATCACGCCTGCAGTGGGCTGCTTCACAAACATGGAGAGAAAAAGGTTAATGGGTAAAACAACAATGCAGGAAAAGATAAAATACTCAGTCCAGCTCAACTTCTAATTACACTAATTGAATGCAATCCACACAAGGGCACATGTGAGAATTATGGCATAATGCAGAGCTGCATGCAGAGATATTAACCTGTATACACCCACCCAGACATGCAGAGTGATAACAACACACTGAAAGATTCATACACAAATGCACTATGACATACAGTAGAGTACACGTCATAACAAACTATCATATAGAAAACACATAGCACATGTTTTTTTTAAATGGTACATTTTACAATATCCATGATTGTATGGGGTTACTGGTATAGTATGTAAGTGCTGTTTTCAACAAACAACATAATACAATATACTTAACAAAATAAGGCATATTTCTAATCTTCATTTATATTCCTCCTGAGGTTTATCGCAGTTGAGATCAGCCTCATTTTTACATTACTTAGAATATTACAAATTATTGGGATCTGACCTTTTCGATTTAGTCCCATATGTAGATTGCCTGCCTATATAAGTGTATGGTCAAATCTCCCAAACAAAAACTGTTTGGATTGCTCTAATGTCAATGAAAGGCTCTCCTCTTTATTTAATGCCTCAGCCCACTTTGCATTTTTGTGATCTTGATGCTGACACACACTCACCCTCGACCCTGCACAATACGCACAGGCATGACACAAATAAGGCTTTACTTATAATCACTTCTTCTATCTTCTTAACCCCCCCAACCACAAACAGTGCACGTGCCCTCTCTCTCTCTCTCTCTCTCTCTCTCTCTCTCTCTCTCTCTCTCTCACACACACACACACATACATCCCGCTCTCCAACAAACACAAAACCCTTTTACGTAATGAAATTACATAGAGTCATATGTTACACCGTCGACTAGAGTTATGGGTGCGTTTTACATAAAATTCACATCGGGGGCATTGTCCAGGATGCATGTGTGCATACGGATTTAGATTTTAGAGGGTATTAAAGAAATGAGTGGGGTGCCGTAAAATAGGAAGGGGAAAAAATGAAAAAGCGGCCCAATTTCCTGTTCTATCATCTCAAATCCTGGCAGCCATAAATAAAATGAACACACACATACATGTTCTCTCTTGATCACCCTTATATACACACAAACACACACACACACACACGAATAAAAAGTAAAGACACATAGAGTGTGCAAAAGGTAATTGTTTAAGTTTAATAGAGAACTATATTTCTATTTCTCAACCAAACTGCTTGAAAAAGGGTTGTATTGTTAATTTATGCTTTGATTTTTTTGCCAGGATTGTGTTCAGTGTTTAACATGACGACACCTTTTCATGTTGCTGCCATCTCCACCATTACACTATACAAACTGGTGCTTTACACACTTCTCTCCCCGTCTCTGGAGGGGGCTCAGAGACAACGCCTGTGTGTCAGCCGAGGCCATCCTTAATCCAACATGGCTCGTTGGATTCCAACAAGCAAATCTGATATTTCTAAACACTGGATTATGCTTTTCTTTTATTACTGCTGGATCTGGAGGAGAGTTGTGGGGTTAGGGGGTAAGGCCGAACTGATAGGATTACCAGAAAAGCCTGTGGACTTAAATATGAAGGGAAGAATAATAATAAAAAAATATATATTTATGTGTTCATTAAGATGATGACTGGATGAAAAATCTGAATAAAAGACAGGCTAAAAATACAGATAAAAGGTAAAAGTAGGTCTGACAGAATAATAATCCCAAGATAAACTCAAAAGCGGTTCAACAATGACACAGAAGATTGTGCAAACACATTTGGTTACACACAGGGTGTGGAAACGTAGTGCACACACATCTCACATAAGCTCCCCAACAAAGAAATGTGCATAGGAGCTGAACCAAAGAAAATAAAAAAAGTAAACACAAACACAGATAAACCATTGCTCGGTAATGTAGGGCGGATGCTGCGATGCTACAGATAACCTTGTCACCATGTAGCCCTCTGCTGTTCCTGCTTGTGTGTATATTTTCCCAGTGTTCACACCTTTATGGGCATAATAATACCATCACGTCTCGGTGTCACGGCGTGCTAAGAACAGCAACGAGGAGAGGCTGAGATGGAGAGAAAGAGGGAGCGAGACGCTGATGTAGACTGTAAGACGCAGGGGAAGGGGGTAAAAATGACCTTGCTGGGAATAACAACAGCAACCCTTAATGTGTTGCATTACAAGATATGTGATAAAACACTTTTATGGGGAGGGCTGTAAATGCTGCGGTCTCATCCCGCACTGTGCCCACTAAACGGCCCATTTTGTCTGTGTGTGTGTGGGGGGGGGGTGTCCCGTGTCCGGTGATCTTTAGGGGGGGGGTTCGGCAGGGCAGCACCGACTAATTGTCTTTGTTCTCACCTTGGTGCAGGTTCATTCTGGGTAAATTAATTTGTTGCTTCTCTAAAGTCATGCAAACACTTTTGAGCATTTTAGCATAATGAGGGCTGCTTTTTGCTGCACAGAGAGGTGGAGCATATATCGGGTTTCTCAAGTTGGCTTGAAGAGGTGTTTTTCATGTTTTTGTCTGTTGATTGAAGAGCTCCGAGACTATGAACTCACACTCAGCATTGCCCCCTGATGGATGGATCACTGAATAACAGCACATATATACTGAATATATACATATGTATAGATTTGTGTGTATGTGTGTGCGTGAGTGGATATTCATTGCTGTGTCCTTAAAATAAGGAAAATCACAATAACCTTAAACCTTAAAATTGCCTGTTTTGTCCAAGCAACAGTCAAAACCCAAATATATTATTTTTACAGTCACATAATACAAAAATCAGCAAGTCCTCACAACTGAGGAGCTGGAACTATATCATATTTGTTTTCTTTTTTGCTTCAAAGATATCTTGAAGGATTAATTCATAATTTATATGATTGTAATTTTATTTTCTGTCAATTGACTAATACATGTAAATCTGTAAAAAAAAATACTCATTGTATTTCCTTTTGGTCATATTTCCACTTCAATAGTTTTATATCAAGTGCTAGAGAAAAGAGTTGTTCAAAGACTGACAGGCTTTCTGCAGTAAGTGCACCAACATCAGTGCAAAACTAATCTCACCTCTGTTTTTCTTTCTCTCACTTATTCATGTTTTTGTTCATCCTTTAGTTCTCTTAATGTCCTTGACCGTCATTCCTCAGCCTCGTACCCCACTTCCATACTTTTCTACCCTTTATTTTAGCATCTGAACAAATCGCGTCTTGTCATTTTCATTTTGTTTTTAGTCACCTTCTTGCCCGTTTGTGGACCCCGACACTCCTTCCGGCCCTCAGATCCAGGCAGTGTAGATGTTAGGCCGGGACTTATCGATCAGACTATAAATTACCCATGCATCACCTCTCCTCTCCTCATTGCGTGTCTCACAAGCCGTCTGAGACCATATAGAGAGAAGAAGACAGGGGTGGGGATGGGGTATAGAGCGAGGAGGGAGAGAGAGTCTACAGCAAATTGTTAATTAAATACAAATCAATCCTCTGCCATTTATCAGGCCATGCATCCACCTCACCTTTAAGAGGGGGGTTGAGAAAGGTGGGGGGGGGGGGGGGAATCAATAAGGCGGACTGAGGGGAGGGATAAGTGTTTAATCCACCAATCAAACTATATCATGGCTATTAAAGAGAGACAATTGGACATTATGGGGTGAAAAAGGTGGGTTCCCAGTTTAGCATCTATGGTAAGAAGCAAAATGTTATTCATGCCCACTGGATTGTGGCATGTCAAATATAATGATGTATTTTAACTTGAGAGCACTTATCAGACTTTGAAGGAACGCTTGGTAATTGCAGAGATAAACCGAAATCCATGTGAAGTAAGAGTGCAACACAGTTTAATCAACAAACGTGTGTACTGCGGAATCATGTTGGGATGCAACACATTACTGAGTCATTCATAATAATGTGATTATTTTGTTCAGTAACAAAGTAGTGTAAGGGATTACAATTTGAAACGTATTCCTGTTGATTATTCACTCTGTTTTGTCTCTTCCAACTCCTGAGGGAACTAGTATTTGGCTCTTTTAGCTGATAAATGCTCCACTATGTTCACCAGCTGCCATTTGGTGCTCAGCAGCAAGTGAACAGTGGGAATTTTTAAACTTCTTCATTAAAAACAGCTGCCTGCACAAGCCGATAATTTCCCTACGAGAGCAGTGAGAGTGAGCCAAAACAGTAAAGCTGCAGGCTTTATTCTTATAATAAACATAAGTACAATTCATTGTGATAACTGTCTGTGTGTGTGTAGGTGTGGGTGGGTGTGTGTGTGCGTGTGTGTGTGTGTGTGTGAGTGTTTGTCAGTAATGTGTTAATTATTTCAGTACTGGCTGACCAGAGAGACTCACCCAAAGTCCATAAATCTCTTTGCACTGAGAATAACAAGTCGTCTGACCCCCAAACTGTAAATCTGGACAAGAGTGCTAAAGTGAGCAGGGGGCAAGAAAACGACCCTGATAGGAGTATTAGCACGTTTACATTGACTGCATGTCTACCATAGTAGGTCATTCTGTGGTTAGAAAACAGCTGACTGACGTCAAGTTGGATCTGATGAAACAGCAGAGAAGATTTTCTTTTTTACCTGAACTTTGTTGTGACCTTTGCCTGTTCCAACACAAAAATGCATGATGTGACTTTTGTCCACTGACTTGATTAATCCACAAACAATATGCTAATATTGTAATGCATGTTCAGCAATAAAGAGCTAACTGTATTTATGGTTTATCATGATGAATTGGTTGGAAAATGGCTTTCAGGGCCTTGGCTGCAGAAAACGGCCATGAGTCCAAGCTCTTATTGTCCTTGACCTGCTGGGCCTAAACAGTGTGGGTTTGTAGGGTTTAGCCTTTAAAAAGGACCGCACGTGTAACATTGTTGCTGCTCTGTGGGGCTGTAGGCTACTTAGACACAGCAGTGCTTTGAGCTAAAGGCTAGCATCATCATGCTTGCATGCTCAGAAGGACAACTCTAACAATCATGCTGATATTACAGCAGGTGTAATGTTTACAATATTCACCAACTCAGTTTAGTGTGTTAGCAGCTTATTGTAGTGATTAATCCTAATCACAAAATACAGCTGATGAGAATGTCATTAGTTTTGCAATGTCATTAGTCACAAAGTAAAATAGTTATATTTTTGACCTGATGAGGGGCAGTTTTGTGGCAATCCATGTTATTTTTAAAATAATTCAACCTGGATGAAAGTAGTGGACTGACCAGCCAACCAATAGACGGGACATTGCTACACAAATGTTTGCCTTAAACCCCAAATTCAAAGAAACAACTGAGAACATGACCTTAAAGAGAGCTTCAACCCTTATCTTATCGGTATAATTTAAGGGTCATAATATTGAAACGATTGTCAAAACCAAGTTCACTACATAATCTTTCAATTGACGCCAACATCCACAAACCTTTTGTCATACTAGCATGCCTGATTGACCCAGAGCTATTTTAGAACACAGTTAAACCACGGGCAACCATCTCTTCTCCTTCCCTAAGAACCCTGGGAGCTTAACAATCAACCAACATCTGTCTGGAGCCCAGAGAAAGGCAGAGGCCCAGATGTCAGAGAGATTGGTCTTATGGGAGTAGGCTTCTTGGCCCCTTTACTGGGCAGCCCAGTTAGTGAACTCGGATTAGAGTTACGACATATCCTGGAGCCAAACATAGCCGGACTCTATCCTCAGATTTAGAGTATGCTGTCGTTAAAGTTTTCACTTCTTTGATGGAAAAAAAGAGGAAAGATGAAGCATTCATAGCAAAGCATTTGGTGAAGTTCAGCCGAATTTCTTATAATCTAGCCAATGTTGTGTTCAGTGATGAACAGCAGTAAAACAATGTCCTTATAACAGACAAATTAACAAGGTGTTCCAGATACAGAACAGTCAGGGTGATAAATAATCAGCTGATTTATGATCTCTGCAGAGACAAATATTTATCACTTGTCTCCCAAATATTGCTCTTGGCCCACTGCCTCATTGCTGCTGATTCCAAGAATTCTTACATCCTCTTTTAATATAAGTATGTGTGTTTTTTAGGACAGAGTTTATGTCTCTGTATTTCTTTTTCCTTCTTTTTTTAATGTGTCTTCCTGGGTGGGTGGCAGAGCTTGTTCCAGCCAGGCAGCCGGATTGTCGTGTATTAGTGTTGCTTCTGTTTCGCGGGCGTAATCCTCTCCACTGGAGCCTCGCCTCACTCCTAATCTGAGGCAAAATCTCTCCTGCAGATGGTTCTCTCCTTAAGCACCGCAAAAAGAAGTGAGCTCATCCCTACATGTATCTCTCCTGTTATCTCTCAACTCTCTGATCCCTTTCTCCCAACATTACTCTCTCATTTCTCATCCCGACCACTTGATTTTCCACAGAACCATGAAGCATGGAGCACTTTCAAGTATGCCTTCCAATGGTGTGAATGTGTCGTTAAAACCCACACGGACTGCATGAACTGCAAGGAATAGCAACGCAAATAAAACCTCAAATTGATTTATAACAACATGGGTCTTATTTCTTCTAGGTTTTTCCAGCATTTCTATCGATTGGGATTTTATTGTGCTCACCAAAGTAATCACTGACTTCTGGGAATGTGGCGACATTGCTTCAGTGAACTCAGGCACGGCAAAAAAGTGGTGAGACAGGTTGTAAACAAGCCACAACTTTTGTCAGAATATCTTAACCAATTTATTTGGGTCTAAAACCACAATGTATATTATGTGTAAGATAAACTTTTGCAAACCCTTTGCCTATTCTGTATTTAAGATCTTCAATGCGACTTTCATTCTTAGATTAAAAACATAGAAGTCTATATCAGTGCATGTTTCGTCCAAATTACTAGAAAACACATGTGTTCTACATGATCGTCTGTGTCTGAGAAATGTCAATGTACTTTTTCAGGCAGCCATTGGTACCCATGCCTTTTTGTGGAATATGAAAGTGAAGTACTCCACGATGTAACAGACTTGAGTTGTGCTACCATGGTGAAGATTTTGTCTCAGTTACATTATTATGATAAGACCGCCAGACTCAATGTTTACTGTGATGGATTGCGCAACCCAAACAAGCTTTATGAGTCATCTCATTGATTTTCATACTGTTCAGAACAAACAATGTCTGCCTGGAATGTTGGAGAAATACATCTCAACTTGCTTTTATAATCTTTTGAATACTTTTAATCTATTTTCTCTCTTTCTTTAGACTACTCTTAATTATCTACTTTGTTCACAAATTTGCCCAAACCTATACTATATAAAGGGTACATTAGAAGAGTCTGAACAGCATAGCCTTTCTAAACTGTACGGCTACCAAACTTTCACATCATCCCACTCAATTAGAGAATCAACCAACCTCTCCCTGGAGGCCTTTTTACTTTTTCTTCCACCCCTCCCTGAACAGCCACACTAATAGTCCACAGCTGATCAGTCTCTGATAGGTAGTTCTCTCTAAATGCCGCAGCAGGAGGGGCAAGGCAAAGAAGGGGATAAATGATGAGGGGTGACGAACAATAATCCGAATAATAATCCGAAGCAGGTTTCTATGGCAACAAGGAAATGAAAGCCCGGTATACAATGTGAAGGGAAAGCCATGAGGCCTGATGCGGTGATCAGCTGCTGTCAGGATGCCGGGGAGCGGGAAGTAAAGCTTTGGGAGCTGGAAATGGATTACAGGGTGTGAAACACTGCAGCGAGAGAAGAGAAACCAGAGAGGGAGGGAGGATGGGAGGAGGGGAGGAGGGGAGGAGGGAGGCGGTGGAGATGAGGGTTGCAGCACCATTTTTCACAGCAGACAAAAACATTTGCTGGGATATCAATTTGGAGCTGCGAAGCAGTCTTCCCCTCCTGCCCCATCATCCATCATCTTTTCGTACTAACCACCACTTGGGCACTCCCCCGCCCCCCCCCCTCTCTCTCTCTCTCCTCCACATGCACACTTACACACCCTTACCCTTTGTTTTCCTCATGGCTACACATACAGGAACACATGAACACTTTCTGCAGCCTCGTGCAATTAGACAGAACATACATGCATAAACACACACCTGATGCAATGCGAGGCCTGTCTCAAACTGGACATGAAGGCGTGACCCACAGATGCTGTGGGTGGGAAGAAAATGCAAAGCAGAGCTGAAACGCACCACCGAACGTGGTTGGGGTTGAGAAGGCGGGGCTGGAAGCCCGTCTACCCTAGTCTTCTCCCATTAGCGCCAGTAGGGGAGACCCCACCCTCCGGCTGCCCCCTTATTGGCACCTTTGCCTGCACCCCATCACTCATCTCCCAGCCATCATCCATCACCCATCGCGATCAATAGTAGGCCACGCATTCATCAGCCCCGGGGTGCTGATGGGAAAGAGGAGGGTCAGCGGGGGGAGAGATGGAGCGAGGGATCACATGGTACAGAGAGGGAGTAGAAAAGGAGGCGAGAACATTTGAAAGTGGGGGAAAAGGAGTGGGAAAGGAGAAATGAAGGAGGAGGAGTCATGTAGGAGAAAATGTGAGAATAAGAGCTACACTGAGAAGCGACAGAGGTGTACTGATAAAGCAGTAAGATGATAGCAACATTTTTACTCGCATTTGGTGTCACCAAGAAGGAAATTAATATGTTTTTGGAAGTAAGATGTGAAAATACATAGAGGTACATTAAAATGTAAAAATAAACAATTATAGGAGTCTTGGGAAAGCATGAACGCCATTGCTGCAGCAATGATTAAAGAAGGCTTGTCTAATTTGTCACAGTCACATTTCTAGGTGACAGCGCTGAAGCCATCATAATGATAAGTGGTGGTTGTGCACATTGCTTCACTACCTGACAAATGGCATAAAAAAAAAAACAGAAAGATCCTTTAAGGCAAAGAGAGAAATATAACTGAAGGGAGGTTTAATATGCATGATTATACACACAAGCATACAAACATGCACACATACACATAACGGCGCAATGTCCCTGTCAGTCATTCGGTGTTTGTCGGTTTCCGGCAAGGCTCTGCACTTTGTGCTGACAGCCCATAAGTTGTGCCGACACACACACACACACACACACACACAAACACACGCTGGCTCAGGCCTTTCCCTTCCTGACTGAATGTGGACCGGAATAGATCGCACTTTAAGATGATGGATGCTCCCTCTGCCCAGAAAGGTTAGGGACGGGGCGATAAGTTACTGAGCACCACGTTCAGGGCGAGTCGTAGAGGTGGCCAACAAATATACAGTAATTATGATTGCTTGACAGCTAGGACATGGACCTCTGTCACGGCTGGACCACACCATGACGTATTTGGTGCGAAATGTATGAAAAAGGTGCAACATGGCATTTCGGAAATGCCTATTCATTTATCATATATTTGTTTTAGCTAGCTATTTAGATTATTTTTTTAAATGGCATCAGAGTTTATTGAATTTGGTAATATTGCGGCAGCCTCTTTAAGCGTTTCTTCACCATATTATTTTATCAATAATATTGAATACAGATGCACACACACACAGTAACCAGTCCACAGAAATACATCAAAACTAGAGCAGAGACTCTCAGGTGGAAACTAGAACCTTGAAAGCCAGGTGAGAGAGTGTGTTTATTGCAACCACTACCCACTCTGCCCCATTGAAGCATGCACAAGGCAGACAAAAGAGGGGGGGGGGGGGGGGG
>NW_022280053.1:4799346-4803453 GCF_004355925.1 Anarrhichthys ocellatus
GGGGGGGGGGGGGGGGGGGGATGGGGCAGAGAGAGCTGTGGGTTAGGTGACATGTCCAGAAGCCACACAACCACCACCAGCACCACCAACCACCCGAAGTCATCCAGTCCCCAGGTCCTCTCTGTGTGTCAGATGTCGCTCTCAGGTTTCGAACCCCGGGTCTCCATCTACCGGATGCTCTCATTGGATTATTCAGGAGAGGCTAAACGCTCTTTGTAGCTCGCTGACTGGGACAAAACCCCACCTGGGCAGGATAAGCCACCACAAGCTCTTAAGCAAGTCTTCTCTTGTAGCACGAAAATGTTGTGACATCCTAGGTATTGTGGAGGGATTTATTTATCCTGGTAGGAGCCACTGCTCAAAAAAGAAAACCGAGATCATAGGAACAAAAATATTTAATAACAGTTCGAAAATAGCACTCCTTCATCATTTGTTTTTTTATGAAGAAGTATATTTTCATATCTCAATGTGAGGAAACAAAAGGAAACAATAATTGACAAAGAAAACTATATCACAAGTATTGGTCACAAATATTGAGCTAAAGCACATGTGCTAAAAGCTAAAGCTAGCACCAGGGACTTCCACAGGAGCAGGAAACAACTGCAGGAAAGAAAAAGGAAGTGAATGTTAGGACCGTTCCAGTTTTAAGCAAATAACACAGAGTTTGATGTTACCTGTTTCTTCCTCTTTCTCCCGGTGATGTGACCTCTAGCACCTTACAGGCTGTCTGTTGCTCTTCCTTAAATATTTCATTGTGAGCCCATCCATTGTCCTCAAAGTTCTCACAAACGCACACAACACAACCAAGCAAAATATGTGTGCGCGTGTGAAGGCGGACACTTGTGTATGTGCGTGCATGTGCGTCTCTGCGTGTGTCCCTGTGTAAAGGGAGACCAGTTGCAGATAATAGACGTCTGTGTTTAATATTGGAGGAGTTTGGAGGTAACCGCAAACCTGCAGACTTGGGGTCACCGTGTGTGAAGCTGGACACCTGATCTGCAGCACTGCTGAACACAGCTATTGTCAAAATGGCAGCCGGGAGGACTGATATCCTAAACCTGATTTTTGTTCCATTTGCTTCACTCACCGATACATTTTATGTGTGTTCCGTCCGGAGCCAAAGGTGGAGATGGGAAATGTAGGAGAAAGGGGTGGACAGCTAAGCAGGAAGTAAACTCATAGTGGTGAAGGGTTAGTGGAGAAAAGGAGTCCCTAACGAGTGACTGTTTTTCTGCAAAAAGCGAAAGACAGACGAGTTCCACTAGCTTCTGTAACTCCACGCAATCTATAATTGAATGTTCTTTGGGTCTAGGAATATTCAAATTTGTATTATTAAAGTTAAATTATCAATATATTTATTTCAATATGGATGTGAAACAGGTGGCTCACTCATTCACATACATAACTCTAAAGGTTCCCTGAGTCCTGAGCAGCTTTAAAGCATTTTTCAGGTCTTTGTTCTGGTTTCACTACTTACTTACTTACATCAGCATCATTTCCAGATGCAGCAAGAAGCTGTTCCTGGAAAAAAAAAAAGCTCCAATAAACCCCCTGTACTCTACCAGCCCACCACCGACAGCAGACAGACAAAGTTAGCAACTAGCTGTTGAACGTAGTGGAGCATTTATCTGCTAAAGAGACAGATATTTCCCTCAGGAATGGGAGACCAGACCAGAGCCGTGAATACTGAACTTGCATTAATTACGTTGCCAGAAGCATAACTCCAAATGAATGCAAAGTTTGCTTTTTATGTGGTGGCTGCATAAATGTGCAACTGTTTGCTAACCTGTTCCCCATTTTAACTTTCTAAGATGATGACATGTCACCATTGTGTTTTGCAGCTTGTTGCTCTGCTCCCCCAAGTACCCAGTTTTGCTGTAATCTTTGCTTTCTAAAACACCATTTTGCTAACTGGCCATGGCCTGATTACATCAAGCTAGTGAAGCGAAGGTGTAGGGCTTATAGAAAACTTGTTAATAAACAATAATATTACATCATTTATAAAAACAAAAATGTGTATTCCTTACTTAGACATATGGACTTAATGTTGAGGAAGAATATCTTCTTGGTCTGGATTTTTAGTAATTTCTGTTAAAATTTTGGTTTGACTTTATTTCTAAAATCTTGGTTTGACTTTATTTCTCTCTGCAGTCAGATAATAAGAAAAGAAAAAAAGAAAAGGTGCTGACTAACAAACAAAAAAGGAAATAAAATGAGGTTAACAGTTTCCCCCTTTTAATCCTTTCATTGGTGTGTTGATGGGAGTGATGCAATGGAGGTTAGGTCACCTGCTTTCCTGACCCTCAACCTTTTGACCCCTGACACCATGTCGCTGGGAGCAGCGTGTGGAGGTATTCCTTTCTGGTGGCTCAGACGGATCTGGATTTGGCTGGTTAAAAGAAGAGTGGTATCCGAGCTGGGGTACTTTTGTACTTGCTGTATCATTAATGGGGGCGACCGATAAAGATACGCAGATCTCCTGGCACTTTGCTAAAGAGTGGGAGACGGGCTTTGAAAACTGATGCGTTTATCTTGTGTTTTCTATCTAGGCCACGTTTTGGTTCACAACACATGTAGGTCTGGCTTCTTCTTTTTTTTTACTTTGAACTGATGTCCGTAATTGATAATAATGAAATGATGTTGAGTGACAATTACAGTGTAGTGACGTTGTTTTAAGGAAAGGATCTGAAAATATCACACATAAAATACCAAATTTCTTACTGAGTATGGTTTGAAAAAAATCCAACACGAACCCATTGACTCAGATGTCAGATCTCATGCACTCGTATTTTACTACTGTGAAGTAATTTGCAGCATAAATCTTCCTGCATTAAAAATGTTCTCTTGAGCTGGTCAAGAGGGTTGACGGGGCAGCGCAGTCCAGGCGTAAATCAGCATAAGTGATCGGATAGATTTTTCTGTGTTAATGTAACGTAGCCCTGGCGTGCACAATAACTCAGACGAAGGGAGGGAGGGAGAGCGTGTCCAGCGTCCAAGCCCTCTATTTGCCAAACCAATGCGGTTGGGTCATCAAATCCACAATGTGATTGACCCATCAATTGACCCCTGCTGACCTCTCAGGCCAATCAGGCTAATGGCAGCTAGTGATTCGAGCTTTACCGCACTGGTATCCTTTCTCTTGCACTCCGTAAACACACACAAGCACAGACTGACGTCCAGTCCTATCTCACACGCTAGGTTTCTAACCCGTCTCAGTTTTAACTGCCTGTATTGGCACGGCCCTTCACTGAGGTACTCTCGTTAGCATTGACCTTTCTCTCTCTGCATGCTGGTTAAAATCAACAGGCCCTTGATCACTTTTTAATACAATAACATGATAGGACTGCTTTGGATTTACAAATAACGTTTTTGTCACACTTCTCAGTCATGTGTAAAATGTACAAAATACTACGTTTGGGACTACTTGTTTATATCAATCATTAAAATGCTGAATCACCATATTCCATCAAAACTTCCTCATGTGGATCAATATGTTTCTGCAGGCTGAATCTCCATAAATCAATGATATACGAAAATGCTGTGTGTGTGTGTGTGTGTGTGCGTGAGTGTAGATGGGAAGTGGCAGTGGGCTGTATTGATCAAATTCAGTATGTGTTAACTGTATCATGTTTCCACTTATTTGATGTAATGGTAGTGTATGGATCCTTAATTGACAAGAGGGTATCCATCAGGGGTGTTGTTCCAGACACTGTGGGGCGGACAGGTCAAACTCATGTGGGATAAAAAGAAGTTCACCAAACCCTCATAGGGCGTCTGTACCGAGGTTTTAAGTTTTTCATTTCCTAGACATGCCCATATCACAGTGTCACGTCATACTTCAGAAAAGCCTGTTTTTCACCATACAATATTCAGCCCACAACAAATCATTTCATAGTCTGTTTGTTACATAACTGCATGTATCATAGGGAGTTTTTTTGTTTCTTTTAAAGAAAAGATGATTTTGATCCTGACTATGTGCAGACAAAGTCACCCAGCAGGGTCTATACACAGAGAATGATGTTGCATTAATTAAAAGCAGTGATGAGGAACCTCTCTCTCGCTCTCTTTCTCTCTCTCTCTCTCTCTCTCTCTCTCTCTCTCTCTCTC